>NW_018164511.1:296863-298581 GCF_001263595.1 Phalaenopsis equestris | reverse complement strand
GGAGAGGTGTGAAATGATAGACATTACCAAAAATATTAAACTTTTAACCCATCTATTGAAAAATCTCATGAACTTAAGATGAATGCACCCCATAAAATTTTAAAGCCTACCTATTTAGGGAATTTATCTAAACCATCAGTCTTTATATCTTCAAATTCCACTTAATCACAAGAAGAACCTAAATTAAATGATAAGGTCAGTGAAAGATCTCCTAAAAAAGAGTTACTCAAAATAAATCACTGAATGACATATTCCATGGTATACGAACAAAATGAATGAGATTCTGATGGTTGGGCAGATTATTAATGTAATTAACAGTTACCCCCCAGAGATTTTACCTAGTGACTCTGAGATAAATCCTAAGGAAATGAATTATGAGCAATTTAAAATTATTGAACTGATATTTAGAAGAGAATTTGAGGATTTGTTTCAAAAGAGCTTTGAGTTGAGAGATAAGGATAAGGAAATTGAAAGATCAATGGAAGAAATTTCTGAAAAATTGGAAGATAATTTGAAACAGAAGAGTAACATAGAAGATATTAATCTAGAATCTGAATTATCTAGAGAGAATCTGATTCAAATTTTGGGAGATCATGAAGTATTATATAAAGATCCATTTCTTATAAATTTCAAGGATGATATTAATATGCAAATTGAGAAAATCAATAGAAGAATGTTGGATCGAGAAAGAAATATGAGGAACAATGATATGAATCAATATGAAAAGGAAGAGCTGAAAGAAAATTTTAAATTTGAGGACTTTGTAGGCATCCCTAGATCTGGAAAAAAATTGGGCTATTGATCAACGATTACTTAATTGAAATTTTGATCCAAGTGGAATCATTTGTCGGGCTAGCGACGTTAAATCAAGTGCTTTATGGGAGGCAACCCATAGTTATATGTGTGGTTTGATTTAGTATGCTTAAGAGTCATGATTGTTAGTGTTGTATTGTGGTTGCTTTAGTGTGGATTGATCAATTTGCTTGATGGTTGGTAGCTGTTTGTATTGTAAGTTGTTTGATTTATTTTTTGTGTGTCATGAGAGTGATGATTCCTTAAATTCTTATTATGGTTAGACTTGTATGTTCTCTTGTAGTAGTTGGATTGACGAGTCCACTACAACTCGGGTCTCACCCGAACATAAGTTTTATAAAAGACATTATGAATTTTTACAGAGATAGTTCCAACTCAATTTTGTTACTTCCTTTCTTAGACTTTGTTTTCATTTGATAGGAGTCGCAAACCTATTTGATGAGTAACTTATGGATGATTTTACACTGTACATATAACTGCAAGAGGTGCTTAATTATTGGGATATGGTGATGTCTGGTGTTGGAGCTCGAGAACCAATATATCAGGGATAATCTTATCTTTGGGATTAGAATCTATAAAATCATTTATAAGCACCCAATATATTTGTGTAGGGATTCTGTTAGAAATTGGAAGTAAGTTAGTGAGATGCGATGAGATGGAGGAAGGATTGACCTCATTTATCTTGTTTATGTGTTTGAGTTTGTGTTTGTGTTTACAATTTATAAGAATTGAAGAACATTTTTATATTTCAATGTTGATCCATGCTATGCTAATTAAAAGTTTGTTTAGTTGATTTCATTCTAGCATGTTTAGTTTAGATTTACTTTCTACTTCATGTTTTCTATCCTAATAAATAATTGTAGATGTTTTTGATAGAAATTTGTGGTAGATAGAATTTCTAAACT
>NW_018164511.1:288892-294168 GCF_001263595.1 Phalaenopsis equestris | reverse complement strand
TATCTCAAAATTCTCCAAACCAATTCCTCCAAAAAGGGTTATCTTTAGAATTAATATTTGCATTTAGTTATAGTTACTATCTTTACATTTAATACTTGCATTTAGGAGTAGTTGCTAGATAAAACATCATTTTAATCGACATTCCAAACTAAGAACTAATAGTAGTAGATTAGAATTTGACTAAGGACCTCTTACCTCACTTCCCTGTGGGATCGATAAATGGGACTCCACTAGAGCCCTGTATTACTTGAGCGATACATATACTTGCATTTGAAATTGTAACTTTATAAAATAATTATAAATATATAAATTTGGGTTCATAAATTCTTGCATATTAAAAGTTGCATCAAGTTTTTGTTGTCATTGCCGATGATTTAAATCTTCTAGTAGTGGTGTCAAATTCTTGTAGTTTTAAGCATATATAAAGTCGGCATATATAAAGTCGCTTAAGCATATATAAAGTCGCTGTCAAGTTTTTTGCGTCGTTGCCGGGGATTTAAATCTTCTAGTAGTGGTGTCAAATTCTTGTATTTTTAGGTATATAAAAAGTTGCTGTCAGATATTCCAAATATTCCTTTTCAAATTGTTTTTCGAATGTCTTCTTGAAATATTCATGGCTTAAATATTATTTAATATCCATTCTGAAGCATTCAATCTCTTGCTCTTTTGCATGATATCTTATTGATTTTACATTATTAAATGTATCCTCTTGATCACTAACTCTCATAGTTAGTTCTCTTTTCTGCACATCTATCAAAGCTCCTCTAGTGGCATGGAATGGACTTCCTAAAATGATAGAAATTCTTTATCTTCCTTCATATCTAATCGAATAAAATCCGTAGGAAAAATAAATTTATCAATTCTTACCAAAATAACTTCTATAACTCCTTGAGGATAGGTAATCGAACGATCAGCTAACTGAAGAATTACAGTTGTACGTGAAATATCTCCTAAACCCAACTTTCTGAAAATTGATGAAGGAATAAGATTAATATTGGCTACTAGATCACATAAAGCTTTTCCAAAAAATATTTCTCCAACAACACAAAGAATAGTAAAACTTCCAGGATCTTAAAATTTTTCAAAATGCTTTTTCAAAATTATAACGCTACACTCTTTACTGAGTGCAACAATCTCATTATCTATAAAATTCCATTTCTTATTAAGTATATCCTTCATGAACTTAACATAGCTTGACATTCATTCCAAGGCTCCAACAAATGGAATGTTTATCGTTAATTTCTTCAATATCTCTATAAAATTTGAAAGTTAATTATCTTTATTTTTCTGCTTCAATGTTCGAGAAAAAGGAGGTGGTAGCCTTTCTATAGTGATTTTCATTAATTTAATAGGACATTCTGACTAGAAATGAGAATCTTCACCAGATTTTTCTTTTTTCATCTCATCTTTTTCAACTTCAAATTCCACTTCTTTTTGAACTCTATTTTCAAATTCTTTTCCACTTCTCAGTTGAATAACCTTAATTTTCTCTTTGTTCTGATCTTTAGGATTTACTTTAACATTACTAGGCAACTTTACTGGATGTGTATTGCTAAGTGCAGTGGAAATACATCCAAATTGATTTTCCATGTTTATAATTGCAGCTCTTTGACTGTAATTGGCTTCCCATTTGGAATATCAATTCTTCCATTAACAACTTTTTCTCCTTACTCTATAAATTATTAAAACCTTGAGGGTAATAAGGTCTATAATTTATATTTCCTTGATTGTTGGAGTTTCCCAATGGGTTTGTAGTGTTGTTTCCCATTTGCGGATTTTCAGCATTAGAATTATTGCTACTCCAAGCAAAATTTGGATGATTCTCCCAATCAGGATTATAACAATTGACATAAGGATTATTAGAATGATTATTTATTGCATTTAAGGTCTCATAAAAAGATTGAGATTCTATCATTTGTCCTAATGAATTTTCCTCAAGCACAGGTGATGTCGAGAATAATTCATTTTGTATTGATTTATCTTCTTTGATATAGCAAATATTTTGGCAGCTAACATAGATATTGCATCAGAATCATGAATACTAGCTACTCTTTTTGGATTTATCCTTTCAGAGGGCCATTAAAAATTATTAGCAGCCATCTCATCAATTAAACAATATGCTTCATCAAATAGTTTTGACATTAATGATCCATCAGATTAATGATCCATCATTAATGATCCATCAGCAGCAACGTCAATTATCGATCTAAGAGATCGAACCAATCCATTATAAAAAGTTTGAATTATTAACCAATCTGGCAATGCATGGCATGGAAACTTCTTAAGGAGATCTTTAAATCTTTCCCAAGCATCATACATTGATTCCACTTCAAACTGACAAAAAAATGTAATATCGTTTCTAAGCTTAGTATTTTTTGAAGGTGGGAAATATTTAGATAAAAATTTTTGTTGATAAGTCTCCCCATGTTTTGATAGATCCAGGTGCTAACAAGTTTAACCATATCTTAGCTTTATCCTTTAGTGAAAAAAGAAAAAGTCTAAGTTTGATGGCATCATTCGACACTCCATCATATTTAAAAGTAGCACACAACTCTAGAAAACTAGCAAGGTGTAAATTAGGTTCTTCAGTTGGTGTTCCCCCAAACTGATTGTTTTGTACCATTTGGATAAAAGTAGGTTTAAGCTCAAATGAATTGGTAGTTACAGCAGTGTTTTGTATACTCAAATGAATTTCATCTGCTCTAAGATTAGCATAATCTCCTAAAGGTCTTTGATGATGTTCATTTTCATTTCCAACATTACTCAACTTGCAAGCCATTTTGCTAATATGATCTATCTCTTTTTTGTTATTTTTGAATCTTTCTTATAGTTTTTTCTAACTTAGAATCATAAGGCACTAATTCTTCAGATCTTACACTACGCATAAACTAACACAATAAGTATTTAGAATAGGAAAAACACACTAAAATATGAAAATATTCAAACTAAACTACAAACACTCTTTTTTAAAATTTTAAAATAAAAATAATTCAATTTATAAAATAACTTGCTACTACTTTTCGTTACTTCCCCGGTAATGATGCAAAAAATGTAAAGTGGGTGGATTTACTTTGTTAATTTTGTAAATATTATTTCAATATTACAAAGTACACACGACATATACATTGATAAATATGCAAATTAATCCAAACAAAAATAACTTTAATGAAAATAGTTTTATCTTTAAAAATCTTTGAACTACCAAATCACATAAAAATAATGCAAGTATCTGCATCGCACCAGTAATAAAGGGTTCTTATGGAGTCATAAATATCGATCTCATAGGAAAATTGGAAATGCATATTAGTAATTTCTTAAGATTTGAATGTAAACTACAATTTTAAACTACAAAAGTGAAGTGCTAAATTAAAATATAAAGTTGTAGAGTCAATGCTAAATAAAATGCAGTAAAAAAAATAAAGTTAATTAAACTAAAAACTTTTAAAAGTAAAATTACGAAGACTAAACAATATTTTTGTGATGATGAGTTTAAATTTAAGAAAGCATCATTTTCCTTTACAATGAGTATATGGATTGCGAAAAAATTAAAATCATTTGAAAATTTTTAAAAACTTTTTTGTGCCAAATATAAGCAATCCTATTCTTTACCCTCTTTCGAGTGCATAAAGAACATTGACTAATCCAGAGTTTTGTCCCTAATTTCATGGTTAGGCTAGTAAGAAACTGGCTGCCACTCCAGAGCTCCCACTACTCCCTCACATGAGGGCTAACAATCTCGCATTAGTTTCCAATCAACTGGACTAAATTAGGGATTTTAATCTATCACCTTAAAATCTATAAGTCTGCATCCAACAAAATAATTTCCCTAATTATTTGCACTCAACTCCATGGAGGACATACTCTCCCATGAAATCAAATGTGATTCTCACTATGTTGTAGAAATCATAGCCCTTTTGGAACATATGTTTCTCAACATATTTTAACAATTCAATTTACCTTATCAAAAAGTCAATGAATATCAGAGTTCAAATCATCACAAATTATTGACATTGAAACCTGTATAAAATAAAATCAATTCTTCACAAAACCTATCTCAAAGTTGGGAGAATGATAAAGAAGACTACTCAGAATTCATGAGAAGGATACTGGAAAACATGGATTTCATATGTAAAGACAAGTTTACAAAATAAAAGAATTAAAAGACACAACTTATCTCACAATCCTTCTCAAGAAAATCCCTAGAAGTTCTATTCAAGCCTTTCTCTCCTTACAAGCACTCTCAATACTCTTTTAGAAGTGTAATGAAAAAGAAATCTCTCACCTTCCCTTACCTCTTACAATCCTTGAAGAAAATCTCCAAGCCCTTGACTTCTCTCTCTCTCTCTCTCTTTCTCTTTTTTTGCCCATCTTATACGCTACGCTTCAAATCCCACAAAACCTCTCTTTTATTAAAGGCTACCTCCATCCTAAAAGAATTCAAAAATTCCCTCTAATTCTATCTAAAAGTCAACCCTTTTGAATTCAAAATACATGTCCATTGCTCCAAGAGACATATCCCTTCATAAAAGAACCTTTTAAAGTGTCTAGTTGCATTAAATCACTCCAAGGGGTGTTTAGAACAACTTTCCCTTTGGAAATTTGTGCAAAATTCATCCTGAACTATCTTAATCTGCCAAAAGTTGTCTCTGGCGCTGGCTATGGCGCATCTGGCGCCAACTTGCTTAAGACCACACTGTTCTAGGTTTTGGCGCTTCAGGCATCAAATCTGGTGCATCTGATGCCAGCTTTCTGTCAAATGGTGCTTATGGTGCCATCTCTCTATACAATGACACTTTTGGCATCAATCTGGCATATCAGGTATCAAAATTCCTAAAATTTACTGTTTTGGCTATAAATTTCATCCTTTTTGCTACTTTTACTTCAAATACCTAAAATTGATATACCTACAGAAAAAAAAAATGAAAATATCATTCTTTAAAGTGCAATATCACAAAAAATAAACATAAAATGTGTACTTAAAACAACATATTATTTTTTTGTATCATAAACCTTAGCAGAGCACCAAGGTGAGCCAACAATTTTTATGTTACACACACACACACACACACTTGCCAAGGAGGTTTGGAGTAGATTTTCCCAAATGAACATCAACCTGATTAACATTGGGTGAGATAACATCACTAACTACACCAAATACTGGAAAGGAATAAACCTCATGCCAATTCCTTTCATTATTGCTTGGTTTATTTGGATGGCTAGAAACATGGCCAAACACGAGGATAGGGAGGCCAGTGCTACATGGGTGATGTCTAACT
>NW_018164511.1:273237-288837 GCF_001263595.1 Phalaenopsis equestris | reverse complement strand
CAACTTACATGGGTGCTAATCACATTAAAATTATCAAGGTGAGATGGGAGAGACCTCCTTATCCTTTCATTAAAATTAACACTGATGGAAGTTACACAAACAAGAGAGCAGGTATTGGGGGAATTTTCAGAGATCACAAAGGGAAGACTTTTCTGTTCTACAAGGCCCCTTATATAGGTGAGGATGCTTTGGAAACTAAAGCTGCTGGTCTATTTTGGGCTTTAAATTTTACGAAGAAGAATAATTATATATATATATATATATGATTAAAAGAGCAACTCGTGACTCCTTACACATTAATAATTAAAAAGATACAAAATGAGGAGGGATTGTCGATCCCCGTCTAAAGACAAAACAAAAAATCCTAGGGGTCCCACTATCCGCAGTATAACTCCACGCCAAAAAAAACAAAAAAGGCATGTATAAACCCAAAAAGTATACCAACAGAAGAAGTATACCCAAAAATTACTTGTATACCAAACCACATAAGGCCACAAAAAATTTGTGAACATTTTTAAAACATAAATGTAAAGTACAAAAATAGCAACAAGCGAATCTTGCATCCTTTCAGTTAGGGATCTGGATTGACATAGAGTAGCTGCAACCATAAACCCAAAAAATAGTGTGCAGGACAGTGTAAACCATAGCTCAGTTGACATTATACCCCAAATAAAGAATTGCAACTCACTTGATAGCATCCAGGTACCAATGTCCAACATCCATCCAATCAAAAGAAGGCAAACTGGGCAGAGAGCATATGTGCACCAAAACTTCTTATGAACAATTGTAGAAGAGAGAAAGAACAAAGCAAGATTGCATTGTACAATAGGATCAACATTAAAATCAAACTCTTCCTTAAATCAAATAAGTAAATCCCTGCCACAATAATACAGAAAACACAGTATATGGAATGACAAAATTTATGCAAAAATATCATGTGGCCACAAAGAGAAGCCTCCCAAAACCCAGAGAAACCATGAACCCAAGAAAGGAATTGCACCCTAATACATAATTCCTAAAGTGGAATCAAGCTATAACGTGAAATATCATCAAGGATAAGAGACCATCCATCTGAATGCAAAATAGTGTTCAACAAAGTGTTCCAAAAATGCTGGCCATTCACCAACCGTAATAAAAATAGTGTAATATGACTATAATCAATAAGAGAAACAGAACCCCCATAGCAGCAATCAAGTAGATTAGTTAATATATAGAAAACCACAACACCAATTAAATTTTGAACCACAGAACTGTCCCAGATAAATAATACCAATGTCAGAACAAATTTTAACAACCATATACAATGTCAAAATAGCCTACCAGTAGGCTCCCATAGTGCTAATAAAGAAATAGATAAATTAAGGTCAGTGGAGCTAGAACTTCCTGCATCGGAACAATTAACCAAGTCAAATTTGAAGACCAAGCAACCTAGTATACACTTCTCAAGCCAACAAATGAAGCTGCTGTCTTTCCGTATTTCAGAGAAAGAAAACTTCCATGGTAATTTAAAAGCATAGAAACTATTATCCAAAAGTATAGGAGGATGAAGAGAAAGATGATTAAAAGTTTCATGTGAACCACCCCAATAGCACCAAAACTAGTCCACACAGCCAGCAAGAACTTTCATCCCAACAAAGTGAGGAAGCAAAGAAAATGCCTTCCAAAATATCCAATGACTGTCCCATGAATCATGAAACAAATTAAAATAAGGGGGAATTAGGTTAAACTCAAACATAAGGAGCAACTAAGTCACTTTTATTCAACTTAAGCAACATAGGAGGAGGAGAACTTCCAACAATAGCACCTTGCACCCTCCATTTTGCAAGCCAATCCATAGATTTATTACCCTCTCTATAGTTGAAAGAGTAATGAATATTTAGATGTTGCCCCTCTATAATATGCCTAATACATCTTAACCAAGGTATGATATACCATGGTGGATTGAGCTTATCCAAAAGCATGTTATATTGAGTTTCGGAGTCTGTTTCTAGAATTATGCCATTGAGATTTAGTGAAGCAACAGTTTGAAGAGCAGCAAGCATAGCAATAGTTTCAGCCTCTATAGAAGAGTTGGCAATACAAGGAGATATAAATACTAAAAGCAAAAGAAAACTATTAAGTAAAAGAGGGGGTTACAACTCTGAGATAGGGAGCCTCAAGAGGGTCACCGTTTAGCAAAAAAGAAAGATACAAAAAAAGAAAGAGGGGGAGGGGGAGTTGCAGAAAAAAGCACCCTCAGAATTACTTGCCAGTCTAGCAAGCCAATTAGCAGTCATATTACCTTCTCTATATTTAAAAAAAAAAAGAATTGGCAGGACATCTTGATAGATTGGATGATTTTTAGCCATTGTAGAACATGTCGGGAGGGGGGGGGGCATCACCATCAACCATCTGAATGAGCAGTACAGAATCAGTTTCAACCAAGAGATGGTTCTAATTCGTCCTGATAGCCAATTGGATAGCCAAGTAGACAACAACTACTTCAGTCTCTAGAGCATCTTGGGCATTCATAGGAGAGTAGAAAAATAGTTGACAAGTCCTAGTGAAATCTCTAAATACACCACCAAAGCCAAACCCAGAGCTAGTGAATCTACTATTAGTATTGACCTTGTTAAAAGGGTGGTGGAGATTTCTCCAAAAAACCTTAGAGACAGTAAAAGAGGTAGGGAAGGGAGAATATAGAATATTGCATATTTTAGGAAATCCCTTATAGTTGATCAATTTGCAAATGAAAGCTTCGCATTTAACTATAATATGTAGCACATAAGGGAAGAGGACTTCAAATTTTGCCCTATTTCTAGCCATCCATAGGAACCAAGCAAGAATAAAAGGAATATGTCCAAGTTTGACTTGGTGCCAACCAAGCCAACAGGAAGCAAGAGTAAACTAGTCTAGAGTAATCAGGTTAATCCTCAAATCCTTGGTGAGGTCCTTCCAGACATTTTTTTCATAGTTACATTCAAAGAAAAGATGTTGTAAAGATTCTTCAGGAGCTAGAAATAAATAACATCTTGAAGGGCCTATCACCTTTAGTTTAAGGAGATCATCAACAGGAAGCAACTTATGAAAAGTTCTCTAATAGAAGAATAACATACAAGGAGTTAGGAATTTGTTCCATATGGATTTTTCCCAAGGAACAGACTTCTAGCTAAAATGTTTGGAGTGGATGCCTTTAGAAAGGGTCTGGAATCTGCAAGAGTTCAGTACCAATTTATCTTGTTGGTTCCTATTGAATTGTTGTTTGGAAATAAAGGCATCAACAAATGGATCTAGCAATGACTAAAGAGTCTCCTCGCATCAAGAATCTCCATTCCAGCAGTCAAACACCAAGAGATTGGGATTAAAAACTATTGGTCTAGAGAATAATAGATCTTGGGGGCTCCAATTATCCAACCAGAAGTGAATCCTACCATTTCCCAGGTCCCACAAAAATAATTTTGCTATATGTTGTTTGACTTTTAACATCTGCACCAAAGTTTTGGAGTCTCCCATCTTCCTGTTAAACATTTTGGGATGTGAGTGTTTGCAGTATTTACCTTTCATGAATTTGGCCCAAGGAGACTCTTGCTGTCTGAACTTAATGCATAATTTGCACATATTAATTTTTTAGAGTTTTTGCAGGCCCTTGAATCCTAGACCCCCAGCCAGGGTTGGTTTTGTGACCTTTTGTTAGCTTGCCTAATGCATTTGTTGTCTTTGTCCTGACCAAAGGAATCTGTTGAAACATCTTTCCAGCTGAAGTTTGGAGTATTTCTTCATAACAGTGACCTGTAGGATGAAGGATGGATGGAGGTTAAACTGTTTTTTTAAAAAAGTAATTCTACCTCCATTTGATAAAAATGAATTTGTTCCATCAAATTTGGCTAGGACTTCATTTAAAAGCACCAATTTTGATCTCCCTTTCACAAGTGGCACCCCAAGACACTTGAAAGGAGGAGAGGAGATTCAGAATCCAATGTATTGAGAGATTCATTGTTTGACTGTAGGATTAGTTTTCTTAATAAAAAATAGATGGCATTTAAATGGGCGAAATGTCATACCAGAGACCATTTGGAAATGTTTAAGACATTGTTGAACCTTTTTATAGCATTCTTATTGGCTTTGGCAAACAAGATAATGCCATCAGCATAGATAAAGTGAGTGACTTCCAAATTAGACTTGTGGTGGAATCTTGCATAAGACTTCTGTAGCATGCTTTTCCAAGAGTCTAGAGAAATAACTCATAGCCAGATTAAAGATGGAGGTGAGAGAGGGTCACCTTGTTGAACTTCTCTAGTTGCAGAGAAGAACCCATGTGACTGGCCATTTAGCAAAATAGAGTGTGCATTGTATTGCAACCATCTAAAAATGTGTGTGCAGAATTCCAGGGTGAAACCACTTGCTTTAAGAATGTCTAAGATGAAGGCCCAACTAATTGTGTCATATGCCTTTTGGAGATCCAGCTTATAAATAAGATTTCCACCTTTGCATGGCTGATCAATATCTAAGTAAAATTCCTGTGCAAGTAAAACATTATCAGCTTCAGACCTGCCCTTTACAAATGCAACATGGTTAGGCTTGATGAGGTGGACTAAGTGAGGTTGAAGCCTGACAACAATTATTTTAATGATGATCTTACACATGACATTGGCGAGGCTGATGGGCCAAAAATGGTTCCAATTACTGTAATCAGTGGATTTGGGTATGAGTACATAACAAAAATAATTAGGAAAAGTTGTCTCCAAAAAGAAACTTTGGATAGCAACAATCACTTCTCCTTTGACTGTAGGCCAGACCTTTTTATAAAAGGCTGAAGTACATCCATCTGGTCCAACAACTATACAGCTATCAATACTATTTAAAGCCTCGAGTGTGGGTAAGTTGGAGCTCCATAGTGTAGTTCTGCTCCTCTTGGAAAAGTTGCAGCTCCACAAAAATAGAAACAGTAGGAGGAGCTGTAAGAAAATCATTAAAATAATTCACAACATTTCTAACAATGCCCGCATAATCAGTAATCCAATTACCATTAGCATCTTGGATCCTGCGAATAGTATTACACTTTCTTCAATACTTGATACATGCATGAGCAGCCTTTTGCCTTAGAAATTGCTCCACCCACTCATTTACAAGGATGTCTAAATCTTTTTTAGTACCTTCAACTAGAGTGGATTCATCAACATGGCTAGCATCCATAGCAACTTCCAAGGATGCCAAATTCTTTTATGCCTGTTCAACTTTGTCATAAACATTCCCAAATGAAATCCAATTCCACTTCTTTAGTGCTTTTGCCACTGATTTTTGAAGATGCCAAAGCTTAATATAGGGATTGGGTTGCTGAATACCACCTCAATGTTCTCTAATGACATTTAGGAAGCCAAGTTGTTCAATCCACATGTTTTGGAATCTAAAATAAGCATGACCTATAGGAAGGCATGAAATTATTATTACCAACAAAGGTCTATGATCAGAGACTGCTAAGCTAAGGTGGGAAACACAAGTGTGTATAAAACTCTAGAGAAAGTGATCATTTGCCAAAAATCTATCCAACCTATCCCAAATCTATCCCCTTCTCCAAGTGAATATGGGCCCTTGGAAACCAAGATCAAACAATTTTGTAGATTTGATATTATCACTGAATTCAGTTAATTTGTAGGAGGGCATGCAGTTATTGATACCAACAAAGGTATATGATCAGAAGTTACTAAGCTAAGGTGGGAAACATAAGTGTGTAGAAAACCCTAGAACAAGTGATCATTTGCTAAAAATCTATCCAACCTTTCCCAAATCTACCCCCTTGTCAAAGTGAATATGGGCCTTTGGAAACTAAGATCAAACAGGATTGTATATTTGATATTATCAATGAATTTAGTTAATTTGTTGAGGTTGGGAGGTCTACCACCACTTTTTTTCTGAAATACCAGCTACATAATTGAAATCCCCCCACCAGCCAAGGGGAATACATAGAACTCCCAACGACATGCATAACATTCCAGAGATCTCTACGGGCTGCCCTATTACAGATAACATAAACAATTGTGGCATAGTCAACCTTGTCAGCAATGTCATAATAAAAGTGAAAATATTGACGTTCATCAATAATGACAGACCAACTGATTTCATGTTTGCACAGAATCCAAATCTTGTTATTAATATTTGCCAAATGAGAGAAGCCATAAAGCTATTTTATGATTGTTTTGGGATTTTTGTGAACCATAGGTTCTAGTAGGGCAAGACACTAGAGTTTGTGCTTCCTGTTGAGATAAAGGAGCCTTTTTAAGGAGAGTGGATGAGCCATTTCCGTAATGTTCCAACAAAGGAAGTTAATCATGATGAGAGGGATTAGTTCTCCCCTAGTAAGCCTGATGAGGGAGTCTCCTCTAGTAGATCAGGAGCTGCCTGCTTTAATGATAAAAGTATCTCCACGAGGATCAACCACAACATTTTTCTTTTTCTTCCTTGCTTTCTGAAGTTGCCAACTATCTTCTAATTCCTTTTACAAAAATTCTATTGGGGGGGGGGGGGAGGGGGGGAGAGCCAAAGAGCTATTATAGGTGGAGGCAATAAGGTGAAGATCTTTGTGGACCCTATCTAAAGTGGGGAAAGCAGCTAACTGCTCAATAGCCTCTTCCATTAGAGAAATGTTATTAGAGTCAGGAAAATTGAGGGAAGGTTCCCACTGAGGAGGATCAACATCTGGAATGACTATGGGAGGTGCAACATCCACCTCATTTGGATCCAATGTTGCAAATTGAATATCTTGGGGAACAACAAGGAATACCTTATGGGTAGAAGGTTCAGGAGCAGAGATTTCAGCAGTAGTTGGGGTAACCTCTACGGAAAATTTAGAGACAGTTAAATGAGGATCCAAGGGGGAGAAGCAACCATAGGGGAGAGTCTTTCTGTCTGGGTTTCATTTTAGGGTAAAGCCTGAAGCATCTAGCATTGGTATGGACAAACATTTTGCAATGAGTGCAATAATATGGCCTTTTCTCCCCCACAAATTTCTGCCAATACCCTTTATGGGTGGTGGCCATCCAGATTTCATCCACCACAGGTAGTGTTATATCTCTTTCCACCAATATCCTTGCAGCTAAAGTTCTAGACAGATTGTAAGTAGGGACATCTAACTTCAAAGGTCTGCCAAAAGCAGCACCAATGGTGAAGAACACTTGAAGGTTAAAGAAATGGAGTTTGAGTCCAGAGAGATTGAAAAAAATGGGTAGAATTGGGGGTTCCTGAATTGGATCAGAATCAAGAGACCATTTCAATAGCTTCATAGCCATGCCCTCAATCAATAGTACTTGGAATAAAGTATAGCATAATCATCTTCTCTAGACAAGTGGATAGGCATATGTATACCATCCACAAGCCCCACCTTCCAATCACTAAGTAGTTTACAAACTTCAAAATATTTCATTATAACTTCCCTCTTAGGGTGCCCAAATTGAAACTTCCTAATTAGAGTAACCTTGAAAGAGGTAGATAGAGAGATTATTTCATATTCTAAGAATATAGCAGCAGACTTCCCTTCTTTCCTTCCAAGCTGTTTGATGTAGGGATACTCAATATTTCCAGCACCCTCATGAAATGACTGAGGGAACACCATATGCTCCAATTCATTTTGAAAACCTAAACTTTTGCCAACCACATCAGCAAATGTGGCCTTAGAGCACTTTATATTGGTCTCCAGATCAATAGGAGTAGGACTATAGATGACAGGGAAGAAGAAGACCATTAGAACCCAAGAGAAAACCACACACCAATCAGAAAATAAATGTGACAGTGGAACAATAACTCAATAAGTTTAAAAAATTGAAATCCCGGGCATCAAAAAAGGAAGGAGAAATCCTTCTTGAAAGCTTTGGAGCAGTCCCAAACCAGCACCACAACACTCTTATCAAGAAAGAATGGTCAGTAACCAAAAAGGAAAAGTTGCAAATATCTTTCCTTCATATTAGAAACTATCTCCCAAGTAACATTATTCTCAGATCTGTGCTTTCTTAAAATCTTCACAAATTTGATCTCCATATTACAAAGCTTCCTAATATAATATTTCAATATTCTTTGAGGCTCCTCAATATAAGTTAAATTAGGCTATATATTAATTGAGTATACTCTCACCCTACTAGGTTCATCTATAATATACTTTCTAGGTGAAGAAATGTGGAAAATATTTTGCACTCCTTACATATGAGCTGGTAAAGATAAAATGTAAGTCACCTCTCCAATCATTTCCATAATATCATATGGACCTACATATATGAGGAGGCTTAATTTTTCTATCTTTAGAAAATGTTGTACACCCTTCAATAGATTGAGCTTGATAAATTTAAATTCTCTAATTTCAATTTTCACTTATATGTTATCATGATAGCATTTCCTCTGCCTATCCCGCACTGTCTTAGTTTGTGTTTGATATATCTAATTTGTTATAAAGCATCATCGACCAACTTAGTTCTAGTAATATTCCTTTAACCTACTTTAGCCCAACAAAATGGTGTCCTACACTTCTTCCACATGAAGCTTCATTTGTAGCCATTCAAATATTAACATAGTAACTATTATTATAAGCAAGCTCTGTCAAGGGTATATGTGTTTCTCATCCTCCACCAAAGTTAAAAACACATAAACTTAGTTGAAATTTAAAAGTTTGAATGATCCTTTCTAACTGTCCATCTGTTTGAGGGTAAGAAAGTCCTGAAAATCAGTTAGGTGCTCAAAGTTTCCTAAATCTTCATTCATAATATGGAAGTAAATTTGTCATCTCTATCAAAGATGATAGACTTTGGCACTCCGTGCAATCTCACAATTTGATCTACATATAATCTTGTTAATCTCCACCGATATGATTATCTAATGGGCGGACTAGTCAACATGTCAACAATTATCTAAATGGCATCATAGGTCTGATTTGATCTAGGAAACGGAATCACAAACTCCATAGCAATCTCTTCCAATATCTATTATGGAAAAGATAAAAGCTAGAACCGACTTTAAGGAGACTGAAGCTTGCTTCAGTAGCTGACAGGTAGGACATTTAGCAAAAAATTTTGCCACACTCTTCAATGTCAACCACTAAAAGTTTCCTTTGATCTTGTAATATTGTATTACTCCCTGAGTGAATAAGATAGTAAGATAAATACACATCCTCAATAATTTCAATTTCAAAATCTCAACATATAGAAACATAAATCTTGCCTTTATACTTTAATAAATCATCCCGATCTAACACATGGTTCTCTAAACCACCCTCTTTTACAAGCTCTAGGAATTTTTGAATGCTTCAATCTCTCACTCATGAATCATCGATGCTACACTTCAAAGTGGACTGAACAATCAACTGATTTAATTGAACCATACTATCATCATTATAATTAATTACAGTTTTCATTAGCTTCTCCAGATCTCCAAGTAACCACTCCTACCGAGTAAATATTTCAAATTACTTGAAGCCTCTCTACTCAATGTAATTGCAATCACATTTGTTTTTCCTAGATTTATTCAACACCCAAATTATTTTCTTTAACAAACTCCAACCATCTCCTTTGCCTTAGGTTCATCACTTTCTAAGTTAAGATGTAATTCAAACTTTCGTGATTAATAAATACCGTGCTTCTAACTCCATTCAAATAACACGTCAAAATCATAAGCACAAACACACCTATTGTAATCCCCAAATCTCATGTGCTATAACTTGTTTCATGATTTTTAAATTTCTTTTCATGTTGCATAAGTACACAACCTAAACCCATCAAAGATGCATCACTGAAAATATGAAATCCCATTTGAGCCATAAGAAATAGCTAACATTGCAGCATAAATTAAACAGGTCTTCACCTTTGGGAAAGCCTACTCAAAATGATATAACCATTCAAGCTTCATTACCTTCTAAGTTAATCTTGATAATGACGTAGCAATTAATGTATACCTTCTAAAAATCTTCTCTAATAACCATTAAGACTTAGAAAACTTTTGAATTTAGTAATATAGTAGGTCTTGGCCAATTTGCAATCACCTTGATCATATTTTTATCAAAAAATAATGCTATCTCCTTTGATAATATGCCAACAAAAGTCATACTATTAAGTAAAAATTTACCTTTAGAAAATTTTCATATGGTGTCTTCCCTTTCAAAACTTACAGAAAAATATGCAAATGATCTATAGCGCTGGCTTCATCCCTTGAATACACCAGAATATCATATGTAAAGACAATCTTGTAAGTTTCAAAAGATTTCCTTAAGACCTAGTTCATTAGATTTATGAAAAGTGCCGAAGTATTTGTTAGTCCAAATGATATCATCACAAATTCTAGTGCTCAAATATGGCCCTAAAGGATGTCTTTGGCATGTATTCCTCATTAATCTTTAGTTGGTGATAATATAATCTTAGATCAATCGTTAAAAATACATAAGCCCATTCCAATTGATCAAACAAATCATCAATCCTTAGCATTGTATCTTTTTTCTTAATTTTAATTTTATTCAAATCCTCATAGTCAATGGATATTCTGAAGCTCTCATCCTTCACAAATAATATTAGAGCTTACAAAGGTGTGTGTAAGGTCCGATGAACACCTTATCTACTACTTGCAATGGATTCTTTAACTCCTGTAATTCCTTAATTATCATTATGTAGGTTGCCTTGAAAATAGGCTTAGAATTTAATAAGAGCTCAATAGTGAAATCAATCTCTTGCACTAGTGGTAACTCTGATAAATCATCAGTAAAATTTTTTAGATATTTTTTCTCCACTAAAATATCTTCTAGGAACTTTACTTCCTTAGAGTTATCAGTTATATGTGCAAGAAAACCTTGCTTTCCATGATTAAAAAATTTGAAAGCCTTCAAAAAATAATTATCATGGATGCCCATCCTTTATCATCACAAAATTTAACTTCTTCCTCCCTCAATTTATTTATATTGATAGTCCTTTTATTACAGTCAATTTTGATAGTTTTTAGACAACCAATCCATACCAAAACTCACCTTAAATTTCTCTAAGGGCAACACAATAAATCGTGCTCAAAATCTCTTGCACCAATTGTTAACTTCACCTCACATGACTAATTAACCTCCATAAAAGTGTCATTTGGCATTCCAACGGAAAATATCAGATGCTCTCACATCACTTTACTAATTTCTCCATTGTAAAAGAGTGTGATGCTCCTAAATAGAATAATATTCTTATTGATCTAATTATAAGATAGATGATAACTTTAATAAAACCATTGTAGTGAAAAATTAATGTTAGCATACTAATACATTTATGTGTTTACAATATTTTATGAATGACATGGCATGAATTTTATGATGATTAAAGGTGCACATAGTTAAAAATCTTAAATGTGAAACCTACCTGTGGTAATGATAAGGGATTCCTTAGCTTCTTTTTATGAAAGTGCATATACCCTAGGTTGGACACTCCATTTGGTATGATCGTGATTTGGCACTAATCCTGAAGATTCAACTATGCTCAATCCTTAAAAGTTCTTGTGAGGTGGTTGATATACCAAAAATAAATGTATTTTTAGACCTATAAATTATACTCATTTTTGCTGATATTGCACTTTAATGGAAGGTATTTTTCATGTTTTCTTATAGGTTGTTGATTTTAGGACTTGGAGCAGAAAGGAAGCAAAAAAGGATGAAATTTGGAGTCAAAATGAAGAATATGAAAATTTATTCATAGCAGACGACGCCAGACTGGGCGCTGAAGGTGCCGTTTGATAAAGAGTAGTGAATTAAATAGAAAACCACTGGCGAAGATGTGGCTAGTGTCGGTGCAGACATTGTTTCTAGAAGATTCAATAAATTTGTACGCTTTTTGAAGAGTTTTTGGATGCACCTATTGGAGAACCGACTCTAGGCTTTATTTGGGCAAAAATTGATCAGAATAGTGACTCTTCTAATTTTCTCATCACCCAAAATTCAACCTCCTATGCACCACACACTCTTCTATTTCATTCCACAACCATTTAGAGTCCATTATTCTTATAATTTAGAGTTTTTGTGGTGAGATTAAGTGTGAATTCTTCTATAAGAGTTGTTGGAGAAGGAGAAAAGTGAGAGAATTCTTCTTCTTACATTTTTTAGGAGAGGCTACAATGAATTTGCTTTGAGAAAGAGTTTCAGATAAGTGTTATTTGTTAAATAGTGTTGTATGAACTTTCTTTTATAAATGAGATTTGTGTTTTGTTGTATATTTCTCATGAAGTCTAAGTAGTTTCCTTTCTTTTTCTCCCTAGTCCGAGATATGGTGAAGTGAAGAGATACTATGAATGTGCCAATGTTAAAATATAAAATAAATTGTGATGGTTTTTCAACTCTGAACTTTATTTAATTTTTGATCTGACCAATTGAATTGTTAAAATTTGTTATGAAACATATAATCTGTGAAATGGAGTATGAGTTCTACAACAGAGTGAGGATCACATTTGATTTCATGAAGGAGAATTTTGTTCATGGAATTAAGTGCAAGTAAATAGGGAAATTTACATTGTTCGGTGTAAAATTAGAGATTTTAGGGTGACAGACTAAAAATCCCGAATTTGATCTTAGTATTTAGGAACTAAAGCAAGAGTTAGCTTTCATAGGAAGGGAAGTGTGAGCTCTGGAGTGGGAGTCATTATACTCCTAGCCTAGCCCCCGGACGTTAGCCGCAAATTTAGGGAATAAACCTGGGATTAACCAATGATTTTCTATAACATTCTATCAGGGCAAAAAATTAAAATTGCTCCTATTTGACACAATACATATTCTAACCATTTATCTCATCTCATTTTACCAAAATCTCATTGTAGTGGGAAAGATACTGTTTTATTCACATAAGAATAAGAAATCTTCATCACGTAAACATAGTTTAATAATTTAATAATTTAGTAGTTTAGTAATTACTGTTTAAACTTTGCATTTCAATTTTGCTAGTAGGTAAATAATTTAGTTTTGATAATATCTCAACATTCAAAAATATTGATAGTAATTTCGTTTTACTTTCTATGAATTTCCTAGTTAATTTATCATTTCAAATTTAAATCTTCCCTGTGAGATCGATATTTAGGGTTTAAATAGAAAGTCCTTTATTACTTGATAATGATACGTATACTTGTGTAGAATCCCAACATTAATTGCTTCAATTTCTTAATTATATATAGAGCATCAAGTTTTTAGCACCATTACATAGCAGAGTCAACTTTATAATTTTTACACAACTATATTTCCTCGGGATCAAGTTATTGGCGCCATTGCCGGGGAAGGTAACGGTAAATTAAATAAATTTGGTAAATTCAAAAATTTAGAGATAAAAATATACAAAATACAAAATTTCAAAACAATTATAAAATCAAAATATTCAAAAATATATAATTATATATTTAAGATTAAGTGTGGGGGGGGGGATGAAAATATTTTCAAAACTGGAATTTTATTTGTCAGAATTAGAACGTACTATTAGAAAGATTTGAAAATAAAAAAAAAATAAAAATTTAAACAAAATGGTGAATAACTTAGATAATCAAATAAATGAAATTGGACAAAGACCATTAAAAGATTATGCTAATCTAATAGCAGATGAACGTCACTTAACTATTTGAAATCTTGATGTTGCTGCTAATTCATTTGAGCTTAAACCTGCTATTATCCAAATGGTACAAAATAATCAGTTTGGAGGAACACCTACTGAAGATCCTAACTTCCATCTTGCTAGTTTTCTTGAAATATGTGCTACTTTTAAATATGAGGGAGTGTCTAATGATGTTGTTAGGCTTAGAATTTTTTCTTTTTCATTAAGGGATAAAGCCAAAGCTTGGTTATATTCATTAGCACCAAGATCTATCAGAACTTGTGGAGAACTATCAAAAAAATTCTTAGCTAAATATTTTCTACCCTAAAAAACTGCTAAGCTTAGAAATGATATTACATCTTTTTGTCAGTTTGAAGGAGAATCAATATATGAATTTTGGGAAAGATTTAAAGATCTTCTTAGAAAATGTCCACACCATGCTTTACCAGATTTGTTAAGAATTCAAAAATTTTACATTGGATTAGTAGGATCACTTAGATCTATTGTAGATGCTGTCGCAGGTGAATCACTAATGTCAAAACCTTTTGATGAAGCATACTTTTTAATAGAAGAAATGACTACTAACAATTTTCAATGGCCCTCTGAAAGGGTAAATCCTAAAAGAGTTGCTAGTATTCATGACTCTGATGTAATGTCTATTTTAGCACCTCAAATTACTACTATTTCAAAAAAGATTGATCAAATTGGAGTGAACTATTCTTAAATACCGCCGGTATTAGAGGTAAATTTTTTAGGACAGATAATTGATACTCAATCATCTTATGAAACTTTGAATGCTATAAATAATCAAAATAACAATCCCTATTCTAATTATTATAACCCTGGATGAAAAAATCACCCTAATTTTAGTTGGAATAATTATAACAATTCTTTGAATCCCTCTGAAAATTTGAATAACCAAAGAAATCCTAATTATCAACCTTAATAACCTCCTGAATTTAACTCTAACCCTAACCCACAAGATAAGGAAAAGAAGTTGACGATGGAAGAAGTAATGTTGAATATTGGAAATTAAATACAAAATTAAGGGGCTGCTATTAGAAATATTGAAAATTAATTAGGACATATTGTTACTGCACTTAGTAACAGACCTTCAGGAATTCTTTCGAGACTGTGGAAGCTAATCGAAAAATCAAAATAAGGAGCAAATTAAAGCTATTCAATTATGAAGTGGAAAAGAAGTTAAAACAAGAATCCAAAGAGAAATTGAATTTGATGAAGAGAAGGAAGAAATGAAAAATCACCACAATGAAAATAAACAAACACAAGTTCCCTTAAAAAAACCATTACCTCTGTTTCCTCAATGACTGAAGCAGAAGAATAAAGTCAAACAATTTACAAAATTTTTGAACATAATAAGGTTTTTAAGGTAATATATTATGCTAGTAAAATTCTAAATGATGCTCAAATCAATTACACTACTACTGAAGGAGAGTTATAAGCTATTGTTTATGCCTTTGATAAATTTAGACCTTACTTAATTGGAGCTAAATGTATAGTGCATGCAGATCATTTTGTTATTAAATACTTGATGCAAAAGAAGGATGTTAAACCAAGATTAATTAGATAGATAGTTCTTTAATTTTGCAAATAAAATTTTAGAAAATTTCTTTGATGAACAATTATATAGTATTGATGAAATGAATGTACCGTGGTATGTTGATATAGTAAATTATATTGTAAGTGATATTCTACCACATGATATTAAAAATCAACAATTAAAGAAATTTATATATGATTCAAAATTCTATTTTTGGGATGTCCCATATTTATATAAACAATGTAAAGATCTAATTATTAGAAGGTGTGTGCCTTATGAAGAAACACACCAGATAATTGAAAGATGACATGATTCTGATTTGGTGGACATCTTGGAACAAATAGAACTGCATATAAAATTTTACAAGCTAGATTTTATTAGCCTACTCTTTTTAGAGATGTTAATGAATATATTAAAACATGCGATCGATGTCAGCGAGTAGAAAATATTTCTAGAAGAAATGAAAGGCCTCTAAATTACACATTAGAAGTTGAAATTTTT
>NW_018164511.1:241305-272853 GCF_001263595.1 Phalaenopsis equestris | reverse complement strand
ACTGCTTATAAAACTCTTATAGGAATGTCCCCATATAGACTTATTTTTGGAAAAACATGCCACTTACTAGTATAATTGGAGAATAAAACATTTTGGGCTATTAAGGAATTTAATTTTAATCTAAAAGATGCTGGTGAGAATGACTATTACAACTCAATGAACTTGAGGAGATTAGAAATGAAGCATATGATAATGCAAAACTCTATAAAGAGAAAATGAAAATATGACATGATCGTAAAATTATTAAAAAGAAGTTTGAATATGGACAAAAAGTTTTATTATATAATATAAGATTGAGATTATTTCTACTAAAATTGAAATCCAGATGGTTAGGACCATTTAAGGTGATTAAAGTCTATCATTATGGAATTGTTGTTATTAAAGATCCTAAAACTGGAAAGATCTTTAAAGTTAATGGGCTTCGATTGAAATATTTTTATGAAAGACACATACCATAATTTAAAGATTTTTTAATGTTAAGTCAACCTAACTAAACAAATGATATGTCGGGACGATGACGTTAAACCAAGAACTTTGTGGGAGGCAACCCATATATATATATATATATATATATATATCAGATTTGGAATAAAAGGAACTATGCTCCAATACCTCTTATTGTTGCATGGTTTACTTGGATGGAAAGAAACAAGGTTAAGTTTGAAGAAGGTACACTAAAAACTGAGAGGATAGTCAGAAATAGCCTTTCATATCTTCACAAGATGATTAAGTTCAGAAGGTTTCCCAACATCTCTAATTCTTACTCTTTGGGACAACCAGACAAGAAGTATGTTCATAGGTTTTTCTGGAAACCTCCTTGTCACCAAACAGTAAAGGTAAATACTGATGGAAGCTTCAATAAGGCAGGTGCAGGTGTTGGGGGTGTCTACAAAAATCACCTTGGACAATGTTTATTATACTTCCACATCCCCAATGAGGCTGGTGATGCTGTTGAAACTGAATTAGTGGCTGTCTATTGGGCTTTGAAAATTGCCAAAATGGCTAGTTGGTACAACTTATGGTTAGAAGTAGATTCTGCTGCTATAATCAAGATACTGAGGGATGAGGAACTTACACCCTGGCACCTTACTTATTGGACCAAAAAGATTAGTGAATATTCCTCACAGCTAAAAGTACAATATACTTTTATCTATAGAGTATCTTTAAAGAAGGCACCCAGCCAGCCAATTGGCTTGCCAGACAAGGGTATATTTTAAAAGAGCTATCTGTTGCTGTCTCCCCTCCCCATACCATTCAGTTTTTACTATAGGGTGACAGGATAAAGGTCCCATATTTTAGAATTGCTAACCAAGATATAAAGTGAATGTTTACTGCCTGCTGTGGAATTCCTTTCCCCCACTCTATCTTCAGTTTTTTTGCACACCATGCTAGCTGGGGTCTATGTTTTGGCAAACTTTTGTTGTTAGTCTAGATTGTTTTTGTTTTTTTTCTGGGAGGACTAATGATTCCTATATTGAATCAAAAAGTCCCCAACTGTTTTTCTTTCCTGTAACCCCTATAATAATAATAATAATAATAATAATAATAATAATAACAATAATAATAATAATAATAATCCTACACAATTTTATATATCATAAATTAAGAAAAATCTTGATATTGGAGGAAAATTTGGAATCAAATTGAAAAAAAATAAGAACAGACACACAATTGGCTCTGGCGCAGACGACACCACTATAACCAAGCTCTGGCGCCAATAGCGTTATCGGGAGCACTGACGGCACTGCAAGCAGTTTTGTGCGGTTTGACGAATTTGGTGATTTTTTGCGGGATGAAATAAAGGAATAACCACCGAGAGGTGTTTTTAAAGTCCTAAAAACTGCCTTGGACGACCAGAAACTTCCTATTTTTGAATTCCAAGGCTTTCAATTCTAGAAATACTTCAAAGTATGGAGTTTTCAATAGAAGAAAGTTTATCAATTTTGACGTGCAGAGATTGTAAGACAAATTTTTTAGGAAGAAGAGATTTATCAAGGAGAGAGGCTTTGTCAATCATGGCTTGATAAATCCAAGTTCTCCGATTAATAAAATCATTGTACTAAGTTGATGGGAAGTTTTGTGCTACACTATTGCTATATTTGTTATAGCTGTGGTGAAATAATTATATTCCAACTTGCATGGAATTACCTAAGGAGTTTTCTTCATACGAGGTGAGGCTGTACCATTTTCTCTAGCTCGAATCAATGAATTGTGTGTGATAGAAAACGTTTCAATATGTCATTATACAAATTTCATCCCATTAAGAGATTTAATCCAAGATATCTATCATTTTTTAATGGATACAAATGATAACCGGGAAATCTAAGATGAGGGATATGTTAGTTTCTCTGTTTCATTGCTTAATCCAATCGAAACAGTGTCATTTCTTCATTTATGCAAAATTACTCCCTACCATGAAGATTAGCAGAGTCACTAAAAAAAGTGCTATTTTAAATTATTGCATTCAAATGGAAAAGCCAATTGATGTAGGATCTATCATTTTTAAATTTGCTATGGGTATTATATGAATGGGCCTATATATGGACTGGGGAGTCCTTCCACAATTTTCCAATTTAGTAGTCAATCTCAAGTTCTATATGAAAGTTGGGAAAAAGTTTTATTACCTTAGGAGCCCCTGATTCCTACTGATCATGATTATATTAGTGATGGAAATGAAGAATTAGATGCTATCTTAGATCATTCATCACATGCTTCAACTCCGTTAATCCACAAACAGTTAGAAGTTCACTCGCCTTGGAAAAGAAAATTAATAAAATCGAAAGTAAATTTCAATGTATTTTGAATGCAATAGTAAATCCTTAATACCTTTTTGAACACCTAGATTGGAGGAGGAAGGAGAATTTTGATCATACTGGAACAATTGAAGAAGGATTAGTGCGGTTGTTCAACAAAAAGGGATGGATCGAATAAAATTTGGCTGATCAATTCCCATACCGACCCTTCTACAATTTGTATGTTCATTACCAGTCTAGGAGAGATATTAAAGGAGGAGAAAGTACTGAAGATGAGGTAGAATAATTGAAGATGTTTTCACTTTCTACTAGTTTATAATACTTATGCATTTAATGTAATTGTGTGGATTTGATTTAGTTTGCTTTTCTTTAGAATTCTAAACTTTAATTGTGTGTATAGTTTTGTGTCAGCATTCTAGTGTTGTGGCTTGATTTTGACGCTGAATTATAATTTAGTTTGCTTTATGTGTGTGAAAGTGTAATTAGAAAAATGTATTTGTAAAGTGTATTTTCATATATAAAAGATAGTTTGGTGTTGTTTGTGAAAATATTTGTTTGTGTCTTATTGTTAGATAAAAATTAGTATTGAAAAAACTAAATAAAATTTGGAGTAAATTGAAAAGAAATTGAAATTTGAAATTGAAAATTGAAAAAATTGAAAAATAGAATTTTTAGGCCTTCAGTGCCGATGGCGCTGGCATGGGCGCCGGCAGCGCCCTCGACCTTAGGATAGCCTAAACGCCTTAAAATCCATGATTTGCATTGTAAAAATCAATTTTCACCCTTTGAGTCACCTTCAACTTCCAGTTTTTGCACTAAGGGCTTGCTATTGCTTGGATTTGAGGCAATTTTGAGGCAAAAGAAGTTTGGATTTCATCATCTCTAGGTAGGAGCTACACTTTGAACTAAAATTTTTTTATTTTCACCAAGGATTTATCTCACATTGCCGAGATCTAAAACTTTTGGAATTTTTTGAAAGATTTTTAGAAACTCCTTTGGTGAAGAACTCTTACTTAGTAGATTTAAGTTTAAAGCATTTCACATTGTGATTTCTGGAATTTTGGAAATTTATTTGGATTTTTATCAAATTTTCTTAGATTTTTCATGGCACATGGTATGAGCAAAGTAAAGACAAAAGTGGATTATTATGAACAAAAATTTGTCAACTTCAATGCTCAGTGCTCATTTCCATAGTTTACATGAAAATAAAAAAGTTATTCTAGATCGAGGATTTAAAAATCTAGGAGGAGAAGTTGAGAGATTAATCAATGTTTGCCAGTGGGAAAATTTTTGTTATTTTACTGCCGAAGAGATTATTGGTGTAGTAATGGAGTTCTATGCCAATTTCAAGGAAACTTCTGAAGACTATGTGTTTGTTCAAGGGACAATGGTGGAGTTTACTCCAAGTAAATTTTATGAATTTTATCAGTTAGAAGATGTGTACAATTGTTAGTATAAATCATTTTCTGCTATGAATGAGGACTTAGATGAGGTTATTTCTTTTCTTACTGATGGAAAAGGAACCTGGAAGGTGAAGAATGGTGTTAAGGTAAAATTTCCTCTTTCTATGTTAAATGTAGTATCTATGGCCTTGCACTACTTTATTTCTGGAAGAAAGATACCAAAAAATCATCATAGTGAATTTACAAAGGATAGAGCCATCCTGAACTTTTGTATCCACTTTTGTATCCAAGTATCCAACAGGTGATGAGGATAAATGTAAGCTCTATTATTTATATGAACACTCAATCTATTGCTTTAGGAGAGACCATTGGTGGTTTAGCACACCCAACTATGAACTACACACTCTGTGAACAGGCATGAATTGATTTTAGACCAGAGGAGGAGAGGATTGAGCATCTAAAAATTATTAAGCTTGCCAATATAAAGACATATGAATCTCATGTTGGATGGAGGTCTAGAAGTAGGACCAGAGATATTCCTTCTACTTCGAGGACCCCTACTTTTAGTGACCCTACTCTTCGAGAACTGATGGAACAAATGATGATCTAGTAGGGAGATATCTTGAGAAAGGATCATAGGATAGAAAACATGGAGGCAAGAAATGCTCACACTGATAATTTGATAAGAAAAAAGTTCTAATATGATGCTGCTTATGATGATGTGATGGTCAAATATATGAAGGGTGATCACTGAGTTCAATTTCCTACTCACACTGTCTTTACTCCATATCAGCTGTAGAATTTGAATGTGGAAGAAGTAAAAGAAGATGATGATTTGTGATATGTTAGTTTGATCTTTCTTTTAGTTTATGTTTGATTGTACTTTGGTATATTGTTGTTGGTTTTTGTTATATTGTTGAGACTGTTTGTTTTTAGATTATGAGACTCTGTTTTATTTTAGATATTATGTTGTGAACTGTAGGATTGTAAAACTGTTTGTCATTTGAAATTTAGTTTAGTCTGTTGTTAGTTTTAACATTTTGTTAGATGTGTTGTAATTAACTCTTTCTCAACAGATTTTATATGTATTATGTGCTATTTAACGTTTTGAGTCATGTAGTTTTTCAAATTAACACCTGCAATATTTCAAAATTAAGTTTCAAAAATTAGATCCTTCAACAGGTATGTCTTTTATTTATGTATTAAATGTTTTCTTTCACCCTTTATGTTTAAGTTCTTTATGCTAAATCTCTTAAAAATTTAAGTTTGGGGGGAAATCAAAATTCATTTTTAAAGAAATAAATTTAATTTTATTTGTCCTCATTTAGCTATATTTTTAGAAATCTTAAATTTAATATGACTTGTGGTATTAGAGGTTTACTTTAGATAACTATATTTATATTTCTAAATATATAGTAAATTTAAGTAAAAATTTCAATAATAAAGGTTAATTTTAGAGACTAAGATATTTTGTATGAGAGAATAAGACCACATTTTTTTTTTCAAGTATGGAAATTTGTATTTTTGAAGTATTAAAAATCTTAGAGATTCATGTAAGAAGAAAATAATAAAACTTTATGAAAAATCTAAGCTAATATAAATTTATAAAGTGGAGTGTGAAAAGCTTCTAGCTTTATTAAGAGGATAGGGAAGTTCAAAATCATTAAAAGCTATCCATATATAGTAATCCTCACCTAAAAAAAGAGAGAGAAAAGAAAAAGAAAAGAAAAAGGATTGAAAATGGTCCTGAAAAAGAAAAGAAAAAAAAAAGATGTGGGGAGAAGCTTGAGGATAAGCCTAATTAAAAATTGGCTTCACTTGAATCAACTTAAAGAAGAAGGCTTGGCTAAATTTTCTAAACTTGTGTTTGAGTATTAGCATATTTAATAGTAAATTTTCATGAAATTCTTTTTCATATGGATATTAAAAGTGACTTTAATATGACGATTTGCAATTTTTCTTGAAAAGAATAGAGAATCAGAAATCTTGGACTAGATTACTGGATATTCTTATACATTTAGTATTAACTAGAGTTATTTTGAATTTCTCTTAAGTTATGCTATTATGTTTAATGAACTAAAGAATGGAAATCTAAAAGATTAATTTATTTACCATAAGTCATATTTTTATATAGTAAATGAGTTACTTGAGGAAAAGTAACATGTAAGTTTGGGGAATTTTGATATACCAAAAAGATCTAAAATATATGCATTTTTAGACCCATGTTTTATACTCTTTTTTGGTGATATTGCACTTTAATGGAAGGTATTTTTCATGTATTCTTGCAAGCTGTTGATTTTTAGGTCTTGGAGCAAAAATGATGAAATTTGGAGTTAAAATGCAGAATATGAAAATTTGTTCAGCACCGACGGTGCTGTTTGACTGAGAGCATCGAATTAAATAGAAGACCACTGGTGTCGACGGTGCCAAAATGGGCGCGGATGGCGCCAGTGTTGGTGCAAAATCTGTTTTTAGAAAATTAAATGAATTTGGATGCTTTTTAAAGAGTGTTTGGATGCAGTGGATGCTTTTTAAAGAGTTTTTGGATGCAGCTATTGGAGAACCGACTCTAGGCTTTATTTAGGGCCAAAATTTATCAGAAAAGTGATTCTTACGGACTTCTCATCACCCAAAATTCAACCTCCTACGCATCACACACTCTTCCATTTCATTCCGCAACCATTTAGAGTCCATTATTCTTATAATTTAGAGTTTTTATGGTGATATTAAGTGTGAATTCTTCTCTACGAGTTGTTGGAGAAGGAGAAAAATGAGAGATTTCCTTGATTTCCTTTTGCTTCATTTATTAAGAGAGGCTATAAGGGATTTGCTTTGAGGAAGAGTTTCTGATAAGTGTTGTTTTTTAATAGGGTTGTATGAACTTTCTTTTATATATGAAATTTGTGTTTTTTTGTAATTTTCTCATGAAGTCTGAGTAGTTCCCTTTATTATTCTCCCTACTCTGAGATATGATGAAATGAAGAGATAATATGGATGTGCCAATGTTAAAATATAAATTAAATTATTATGTTTTTCAACTTCAAACTTAATTTACTTTTTGATTTCTCCAATTTAATTGTTAAAATTTGTTATAAAACAGATGATCCGGGAAATGGAGTTTGAGTTCTACAACAGAGTGAGGATCATATTTGATTCCATGAAGGAAAATTTTGTTCATGAAATTAAGTGCAAATAAATAGGGAAATATACATTATTGGGTGTAGAATTAGAGATGTTAGGGTGACAGACTAGATATCTCCAATTCAGTCTTAGTGCTTAAGAACTCAAGCTAGAGTTAGCCTTCATGAGAAGGGAAGTGAGAGCTCTGGAGTGGGAGCCAGTATCCTCCTATCCTAGCCACGGATATAGGGACCAAAACTAGGATTAGCTAATGATTATTTATAACACTATATCAGGGTAGAAAATAAAAAATGCTCCTATTTGGCACAATACATATTCCAACCAATTATCTCATCTCATTTTACCAAAATCTCATTGTACTGGGGAAGATGCTTTTTCATATAAGAAATCTTCATCACATAAACATAGTAATTACTATTTAAAGTTTGCATTTAAGTTTTACTAGTAGTTAAATAATTTAGGTCTGATAATATCTCAACATTCAAAATTAGTGATAGTAATTTCGTTTTACTTTTTGTGAATTTCCAAGTTAATTTATCATTTCAAATTTAAACCTTCCCAATGGGATCGATATCTGGGACTTAAACAGAAAGTCTTAAATAGAAAGTCCTTTATTACTTGATAACGATACATATACTTGCACAGAATCCCAACATTAATTGCTTAAATTTCTTAATTATATATAGAGCATCAAGTTTTTGGCACTGTTACATTGCAGAGTCAATTTTATAGTTTTTACATAACTATATTTCCTCGGGATAGTGGTACAACATTACCCTTAGAATCTACTCTCCATCCTAATCTAGTGCAATTCCTCACCATACATTGATGTGTGAAAAAATTATCGGGACGTAAATCAGCCATACAACACAAGTTTATGTTTCAAGCAGTAATGTTGTTCAAGAATACCACATATCGATCCCACAGAGAATGTAATAGTTATTTTCACATAAAATCTTTAATTTACTAATTTTGTTTAAATAACTTAACAATTATCAAAAGGAGGTTTTTAAATTCTAAGGTCCTAGTAAAATAGAGTACTTAGCAATTGAAAGAAAAGTAGAAAATAGGAGAGTAGTTTGTGAGTTCTTTGAAGATATACGAGGCTCGTGCCTTTGTGATCCTGGGATCGTGGGGATTGTAATTGTTTATAATTATTTTCTGACATGATTCTTATCAATCAGGGGATTAGTATTCCTTATACCTACGTCTAGGTCAAAAGAAGACTAGAATCCATGAAGTTGAGGCTTCCTTAATCTCTATAACATTCTACATACTTTTCTACTCTCTTGGAATGCTTTCAAAATTCTTATAGATTTTGTCTATCCTCCCATAACTCTATGGTTAACCCTTCATTTCCAGTATGCAATGATTAGAGTTTGTAGTTTCCTGAAACATTTTAACTTCATAGTTGGCAAGAATGTGAGTAAATTATGTTCAGAGGTTAACCAACAAAATTGGCCAGAAAGGCACAAGCAAACTATTAAGAAAAAAATATTACTAAAAATTCACAATAAATACATTACTTTCTACATTATAGAGACATGGATAAAAACTTAGCTGCTCATTACGGAGAATACTTTAGCGGAACATAAGATGCAAAAATCTATTGCAAGTAATATAAATATGAAAAAAATACAAGAAATTATTTCTTGTGCAAAGTCAGAACTTTTTCCTCTCATACAAACTCTCTCAAAACTCACAAAGTAAAAGGAAAATAATCTCTTAAAGGTTTCTACTGAATATGGAAAACAATTCTCAAGTGATCCCTCAAAATCTCTCCCAAACACTCTTCTTTCAAGTTCCAAGCTTTCTCTGATGTAGAACTAACTCCAAGAAGCCGTAAGATTTAGTTTTATAACAAGAAACTCGATTTGGGCCATCAAATTTCCTTCTTAAAGAATTTCTCATTCGTCAGTATGGTCACACCTATTTTTGGTGTGGTCATGCCACTAGACTGTCTAAGTTGACATGGTCACACTACTGTACTGCATCATATGGCGTGGTCACGCCACAATGGGGCATTTCCTGTTAGATTTTCTCATTCTAGCTTATTTGCATCCAATTCTTGCATTCTGTAGAAAATTATCAAAATCACTTTCTCAAGCATAATTCTGTGATAAATAAATAAAATTAATATGTAAAATGATAGAAAAAAAGCTGACAAAATCATGTAAACATAACTCATTTCAATAAATGTAAACTTGCCCTTTACTTGCCCTCAAGTAATCACATGGCTTAGTTTGAATTTTTGACAGAATTAAAACTCCTTTAGAATTCTATCCTTCCAAATAGTTTTATCAAATTTAAATCATAGTGGTGAAATATTGCTTAGATGATGTGACCTTTCCTTGATTCCCTTCTTTCTTTTCTTAAGAAAATCCCATAGATCCTTATATTGGTTTCATTTAGAATTTTTTTTAAACAAATCTTAATTATCTTTAGCACAATTTCATTGGATTTTAGCCAACTTAAAGTTCACTAAACTCTTATCATTGAAAAAAACTTATATTGTGGTTTAGTTAGAGGTTCAAAGCTCATTTTATCACTTAAGTCTCATTAAACCCCCTTCAACATTCTTTGATTTTCTTTTCTTTTATCTAATTTTTGTTGTGCCAACCTCAAGCTTCTCCTTACAGATTTTTCACTTTTATTTTTATTTAATTTTTTATTTTCAATTTTCACAAGAGAATTACTATATTTGGTTGGTTATTTTTTTCTTTTCTTTTAAAATGTGAAGAGGAATTATGTTTTTTAGTCAATAAAATTGTACGCTTGATTATTTTTAATGTTCTACTTCTAAATTATCCTTTTTAGTTAAAAATTTAAGATCACATTTGTTTGAATAAAATCACAGCCAGTGAACTGTGATAAGTAGTTCAAATAAATAAAAAACTTTTAGAACAGGTTGCATAATGAAGTATAAATCTTTTATTGAGCTATGTGAAGTACCTCTCAAGTTTGTACTAGGATATAACTTTTCTCTTCTAAATTTACTTTTTTCCACACATGCGTAATAGTAAAGTAACAAAAAGATACATTTTAAGTAAGTACATGGAAAAAAAGGGCATATTAAATCACATGAATCTAAGAAAGCCATGTACAAAATGCAGCATGTAACTCATTAAAAAAAGGCAATGAAACAAAGAAGTGCAATAGTATACATCCCATTTTTTTTAATGAATGGTCGGAGGCTACTATACGAACCCCCAACCACCCTCATGTGCTTAGCTATTTGAGGATCGCCCTAACTACTGACAAACTGACTAGAGGGGTATTTGAACCCGTGACCTGAGGGGACTTACGACCTTCAATCAGGCTGCTCTACCAATATGCCATGCCTGGCGTCACTAGTACAAATGTTAATATATGTATATATATATATATATATCACACATGAAAAGTAAAACATGTAAAAAAATGTGCCTGAGGCACTCAGTAGAGAACACATAAAAAGAAATTAGCAATTAGTACTACAACAAAGCAACAATGCAGTGGGAAATCCAGAGGAACTGGCCATGTGGGGTCAGTTAAGATAAAAAAAATACAGACACACAATACAAGAAAAGAGTGCAGTACTCACCTACAACACTACCACAATGATATAGACTCTCCCCCACTTTCCTGAAGGGTGTAAGCACTCACAGTAAGCCCATCACCGAGTGCAAGTATGCAACATCACCCGAGCCGCTAAACTAGTGCCATTCTCCTTCATGCTCCATCATTTGGTGTATAAGATTGGTACAATTGAGAATGTGACAACCAGCTGTAACTCTTGGATAACATTGTATCCGTGTGCGTCTATCGTGACTCAACTTCACCCTCTCAATCACAGTGAAAATATTAGTATATGACCATCCTAGTCTCCCAGTAATCTGGCTATAGGCCATGCACATAATCTCGTGTCCTTCTAGATGCTGAAATTCTGAATAGTATGATTCTTTAGTCACATCAGTGAGACTTCTGATAGATTGATGCCAAATGGAACCCACATCCATGGAATTTTTGATTAATGAAATACAGCTTATTTTTCCTACAATTAGTGGTCATGCCTTGTGAATCTAACATACTATGCACGTTTGAGCAAGAAAAATTCTGATGCCAATGAGATTGTAAGCACATGTGAGTGAGATTTGAGATATTTCATGATTTACAAGATGATCTCATATTAGAGCTTCCACAATTGAAAAATGTAAAATTTTCATCACAGAATCACAGATCGGATGTAGAAATAAGTTTTGATGCTATTTCAAGGGATTTGTAAGTGTGTTTTGAGAAAATTGGTGGAAAAAAACTAAGAACAGTGGATAAGGTGCAAGATAGTTACCACACACTATAGCTTCTACCTTTATCTACTCTATGGAAGCTGGATCTAGCAAGAAATTGTTATTACCTTAAGGATTTTGGGGCTCAGGGAAGAGAAGAGGCAGTGCTTGGGGGTAGGCAAGGAGAAAAAAGCAAAAAATGGGGCTTTAGGCACCTTTCAAGCCGTAGGCATAGTCACGTTACTCTACCGGCAACTTACTTGAAAAAGAGCTAGGCAGGCTGTGTCAACGCTTGAAATTAGTGTGGTCACACTGATGGTTAGCATGGTTCGCTAGACTATGGTGTGGTCACGCTGGTCCTCGGTACAACATGAAATTTTTTTTACTTTATCTTGCTCCAATTAGATCGACCAGTCAGTAGACTAACCGATACTCGATATAATACACACTTCCATCAATAATACACTTACATAAAAAAATGCACAAGACACACTAAATAACATAAATAATGCAGTAAATGAAAAATAATGCTTGGGTTTCCACCCAAGATAGCACTTGGTTTAACATCCTCATCCTTACACAGCCTCAAGCATAACCCTAAATGGGATATCTAAGATCAAAGTGCCAACATAGTAATCCTTGATCATTCTTTTCAGATTAAGCTTGTCTTAGAGTTTCCAATAAGGTTGTGTTATTGATTTCTTCACAAAAATTTTGATCCTGTTCTAATCACTTATTGAGCCTTTTTATTAACCTCTCACTTTTAATCAGGAAATGCATAGAGATTCCAATATGTAAACTATGATGATACCCTAATAAAACTGGGTTTAATGGTTGAGTTTCTTCTACTTGAGAGTAATATTTTTGTTACTTAAGTTCATAAGAAATTCATAAATTATTCGTTGCACTTCCAAATAAACATTCTGAGACTCCAAAGATTGGATTTTTATCACTCTAGCCACAGTTTTAGTTCTTTGAATTTGATTTTTCCTAGTGGCTTAGGGAAGTTTTGATGATTTTATGACATCAAATTTAATTGCTTGATCATTTTTTTTCTCAAAATTATCTTCCCCTCCTCAACCTCATTAATGGCTTTGCTAGTTGCTAAAAAAGGTCTCCCAAAAATCATATGGATCCCTTTACCTAGTTTTATATCCAAGATGAAAAAATAAACCAGAAGAATAAATCTCTCCACAATGACAGGGAAACTTTCCACTATGTCTAAGGGGTGAGCCATAGACTGGACAGCTAACTTGAGTGTTAGATTGGAATGTTTAATTTCTTATATTCCATGTTGTTTGAAAATATTGAGAGGCATAAGATTTACACTAATGCCTAGATCTTTCCATCAAACTTAGTTCCTATGTGATATGAGATAGTAAAACTATCAAGGTCTTGGCTGGGCTTCTGCAACCTTTGAGGGAACAAAGGTGGAAGTCTTTTATTTGGGTTAATTAGAATGGTGGAGGACACTTTATCTAATATTGGTCTCACAGGTGTTGGCATTTAGCTATTTGGCTTCCTTCTCAACTTCGGTCTTGATTCCTGCCACCTTGCACTTCTCTGATCTTTTGGATTTACTTCACTATTGTTGGGCAGTGTTACTGGGGGTCTATTATTCATTAAATTCACAAACAATTATCGTAATTATGTTTCTAAATTCTTGATGGTTGCAACTTGGATCTACAAAGTTTGCCTCATTTGAATGACTAATTTCTTGATAAGCAATTTCTTTTAGTTCTGTGAGTTAGCTTTGAATCATGGTGGAAATTAAAGTTTGTAGGATTGGTTTATAAGGGTCTGCCAACTACTGACATGGTTTTTTTGATTGTTCTTCCATTGTTGGCTATTGCTATTCCAAGAGAAATTTAGGTGGTCTTCCATCCTGGGTATAGTTGTTGTAATATTGGTTATGACAATGATTTGCTCTGGCATTTTTAAATTCTAAGTCCATGTTGTTATGATCTACGACTGGGTCTTGAGCTAACCCATCATTATGTAATAAGAATTTATAGATTCTAAGGCCAAGATGCTATGATCTATCACTGGTTGTTGAGTTAACCCATCATTAGGTGACATTCCATGCATCAGATTCATCCTTGGATTAGCTAATTTTTTCAGAAATTATATCTACTTTGGTTCCTAGGATAGCTAAGACATCATATTCATGAACACTGACTAGCTTTCGGGGTGTAACCCTTTTAGTGGTCCATTGGAAAATTTTAGTGGCCATGTCTTATATTAATTGGTAAACATTATCAAAAGGTTTAGACGTGAGGGATCCTGTAGCAGAGACATCTATTACAGATCTTAGAGAAGTTATCAGACCATTGTAAAAAGTTTAAATGATTAGCCAATCAGGTAGGGCATGATGTGGAAACCTCTTAAGTAAAATTTTTAACCATTCTCATGCCCCATAAATGGATTCTTCATCATTTTCAATGAATGAGGTAATGTTAATCCTAAGTTTTATAATTTTGGAAGGACAAAAATTTTTTGCAAGGAAATTTTGTGCTAAGTCATTCCAAATTGTGATTAATTCTGTGGCAAGAGAGGCAAGCCATAACTTAGCTTTATCCCTCAAGGAAATGGGAAAATGCCACTATCTAACAGCATTGTTGGGGACACCGTTGTACCAAAAGGTGGCACATAGTTCAAGAAAATTTGCTAAGAAAAGATTGAGATCTTCAGTGGCAAGACCCCCAAACAGGTTGTTTTGAATAATTTGAAATATGGCTGAACCTAGTTTAAAAGTGCTAGTCTCAAAAGCGGGGTAGTTGATGCTCAAGTGAGTCTCTTCAGTAGAAGGGAAGGGTTAGCATAATCCCTAAATGTTTTCAAGGTAAGGAATTTTTAGTTAGCCATCTCAACAGGTGTTTATGAAATTACATGTGATCTTTTAGGATGCTTAAATGTGGGAATAATCTCAGAGTCAAAAGAGGCAAGGTCAGCTTGTGCTCCGCTAAACCTAAGGAAGGCTAAATTAAACTATGCAATAAATAAGCACATTGACCCACACAAGTCAGTAAACAAACTAACATGCAAGTAGGACACACATTATTCTAAAGAAAATAAAAGAAGTAGAAAATAAATTATCAGTGCAATATTTTTAGCATTTCAATTTTTTTGATTTTTTTCATCATTTTAAACTTTTCAACACCTACAAAGAAACACAACAGATATACAAATGCAACAACAAAAATAATAATAGTAAATAAAAATAAAAAATAATTGTGCCAAACATAGATCCTAAGTTTTTCAACTAAGGTTTTCGTAAAATCACAAATAATTATTAATGTCATTCTCTGACAATGGCGCCAAAAACTTGATGCGCTAAAAACTTACTGGGATGTAAATTGGCCATACAATGCAAGTACATGTGTCAAGAGTAATATGGTTAAGAGTATTGCATATCGATCCGATAGGAAAAGTGTAAAAGTTTTTTCCAAAGTAAAATCTCTAATTTACCAATTTATTTAACCTAGTTTAGTATTTAAGATAAATGAGGGAATTGAAAGAAAAGTAGAAAATAAAAGTGTAGTTCGCGAGTTCCTTCAAGATATATGAGGCTCGTGCCTCTGTGATTTGAGGATCTTGATGATCTGATTTTTCCTAAATAATGTCTTACTCATTATGCCTATGAATAAGTCAAAAGATGCCTAGAATCCATGAAATTGAGGCTTCCTCAATCCCCTTGACATTCTGCATGACTTTTTTGATCCGCTGAGATGATTTCAGATGTACATTGGAATAGGTCGATTCTCTCAGAAGTCTGTGGTTAACCCTTCTTTTCCACTACACAACGTTAGAGGTCATAGTTGCAAAAAATATTTTAGCTTCCTAGTTGGTCAAACTAAGATTAAATTATGTTTAGAGGTTTATCAAGAACAAAGGCTATGAAAGCACAAGTAAATGATTAACAAAAAAATATTAGGAGAAATCTACAATAAATCCACTACTCCTTACAACAGAGACATCAAGAAAAGCAAAGCTACTTGTTACGGAGAAAAACATAATGAAAAATATCATATGAAAATCCATTGCAAGCAACATAATTATAAAAAAAACTTACAAGAAAATTTTTCCTCTCTAAAGTCAGTGCTTTCTCACTCATAGAAACTCTCTCACCACTCATAAATTGAAGAAAATCTCTCCCAAAAAGGTTTCCACCTAATGAGAATGATAACACAAAAGAGATCCATTAAAATCTCTCCCGAACTCTCTTCTCTCAAACTCCAAGCCATCTTTGATGCATAACTCCTCCATGAAGCCCTAAGCTTTGATCTTATAGCAGAAATCATGGTCTATGCCATAAAATTCTTTCCTAAAGGGTTTCTCGCTCAACGTCATGGTCATGCCGCTAGACTATTTGGGTCGATGTGGTCAAGCCAAATTGTGGTGTGGTCACACTATCATACTGCATCACATGACATGGTCATGCAATTTTTGGCCTGGTGATGTTAACCATGTTCGATAAGTGGCTTGGTCACGCCACCTTTAGGATTTGTTGCATCGCTCTGAGGCACTTTTTCACTTGATTTCGTCATTCCAACTTGCTCATATTCAATCATGTATCCTGCACTATATGAAAAAAATACATTTCTCAAGCATAACTTTGTGATAAATAAATAAAATTATCATGTAAAGTTATGGGAAAAGATCAAGTAAAATCAAGTAAAATTAACGCATGTCATATGTCTTGGTTGGTGGAACCAAAAGCAAGTGTAAAATCTAGAAAGACACTCGCCTTGTGAGACCTTCCATAAATGTCCCAATTCCTCACATTAAACTCAGTGCTGACACTACAAATTCTTTCCTTCCTAGCACTGATATTTCTTGATTGAACATACTGCCTGGATCGATATAGTTGAGAAAATATGAATCCCTCTTAAAATCTTTACTTCTAAAGAACCCTCTTAATATATGTAGCTTCTAAATATAGCACAATCCTATTAAATCTCTCCACCAAAATAGAATAATCATCAATTTCCAAGAGAATCAATGGCTATGTAATCATATCCTTTAGCCCAAACAAAGACCTGTGGCACTTCTCCTCTGCATTTGGAATCAACACGGGCACATACCTTGAAATTACAGTGAATTTTTCTTTATTTTCCATTACGAGCGATCAGCTTATACCAATCACATAAATTTGTCCTACAACTATCTTTTTGTTAATATTGGTACGAACCAGTCTCTGAATGTGCTCACAAAAGCATCCCACTATTTCATTAGGCTAGCTCTACCCCTATATTTCTCTTGCAAGTGTCCTCACCACAATCTCTCTGCTTCTCCCTCTAATGTAAAAGTGGCCAAAGTAATCATCCTCTCAGAAGGACAAGACAACCCATTTAAGAACTTTTCCACTCTCAACAACCAGTTCTCAGCATTCGCTGGTCTTCCTCCTCCAGAAAAGCGAAGTGGTCTCATATCCTGAAATAACTTCAAATATTTGTTTATCAAGCTTCCACCACTAGAACTGACCCGAGTATCAGAGTTTTTAATCATTTGAGCAATTGTAGTTATCATATTTATAAGAAAATATGTATTAACATCAATCTGTGAAGGTGCATCAATTTGTACAACATTATCTCCAACTTGCTCTTTTTGATTGTCCATATTTCTAAAATAAGATTAAAAAGTTTATAAGTAGTCATAGCCCAACCCTTAATTGATATTAATTATGAATTATATTTATCAACCTAATATTTTGATCACAATAAAAAATAATTTAATTGATATCATTTTTGTCATGACTCGACCCGATAACATAGAATTAACCAAGTCATGTACTACTATCAGACGATATTAACATTTAAATAACTATTCACAGATTTCTAAAAACTTCAAATATATAGAAGTCACTAAGAAATCACAAGTATAACATGAAGAAATAAAAAAAAAATCTAAGTAAAATAACACTCTGTAGATAACATCTCAAACCAGCATATAACTACATATCACTACCCCGAAGAAAATAGTCTGAAAAGAAACTACAATCACATCTTAATAAGATACATATCAGCATCAACCCTCCTCTTGTAACCTAAGCTTATCCTGTCACACATAACAATATACAGTTTTTATTTTCATGAAAAAAATATTAATTACTACAATATGTTTTCGCGACTTAGTAACAATTTATAAGCTTAATGTGCATTAAATTATTCTGCAATATTATGCATGAATTACCAAAATAAATGTAGTTCATTACTTAGTAAAATTGTGGGCTTATTAGTGGGCAAATCAAGAAAAGGATATTTGACTTAGTATAATATATTTTTTAATATTGAAAAGTAATAATTTAATTTTGAAAATACGAGACCAAACTGATATCATATAGACAAATGAGCACAACTCCAAAAAAAATCTTACCCTTTAAAATTCTTGACCGTGGGTAAAACCTTTTCAACCTTATAATTATGATCTAAATCGACAATTTTTTTAGCTGGCCCGGTCACTTAAGATGTAATTAATTATAGGGGCTTGCCCTTTAGAAAACTTTAAGAACCTAGCACATAATAAAACCTTTCTAATTTTTCATATTAGATAGGAGAACTTTTCAGTTAACATAAATAGTTTTACAGGCATATTAGATAGGAGAACTTTTCAGTTAACATAAATGGTTTTACAGGCTAAAATAGAATAAAATAGATGTCATAAATTTTTTAGTTTATTTAATTGAGTTTCACTTATAAGTGATTTGTCTATTCCTCGAGATAGGTATGTCACTTCAGGTGTTGTGCTAATTTGTCTATATGAGATCGGTTTGGTCTGGTATTTTCAAAATTAAAATATTACTTTTCAAAATTTTAAAATATATTATACTAAATCAAATATCCTTTTCCCGATTTAGCCACTGATAAGCCCACAATTTGGCTAAGTAATGAACTACATTTATTTTCGTAATTCATGCATAATGTTGCAGAATAATTTAATGCACATTAATGTTATAAATCGTTACTAAGTCGCAAAAACATAATGTAGTAATTAATATTATTTTTCATGAAAATAAAAACTGTAGATTGTTATGTGTGACAGGATAAGCTTAGGTTACAAGAGGAGGGTTGATGCTGATATGTATCTTATTAAGATGTGATTGTAGTTTCCTTTCAGACTATTTTCTTCAGGGTAGTGATATGTAGTTATATGCTGGTTTGGGATGTTGTCTAGAGAATGTTATTTTTTTAGACTTTTTTTTTTATTTCTTCATGTTATACTTGTGAATTATTAGTGACTTCTATATATTTGAAGTTTTTAGAAATCTATGGATAGTTATTTAAATGTTAATTTCGTTTAAAAATAATACATGAGTTGGTTAATTCTAAGTTATCGTGTTGAGTCAAGACAAAAATGATATCAATTAAATTATTTTTGATTGTGATCAAAAGATTAGGTTGATAAATATAATTCATAGTTAATATCAATGAAGGGTTGGACTATGACTACTTATAAACTTTATAATCTTATTTTACAAATATGGACAATCAAAAGGAGCAAGTTAGAGATAATGTTGTACAAATTGATGCACCTTCACATATTATTGTTAATACATATTTTCTTATAAATATGATAACTACAGTTGCTCAGATGATTAAAAACTCTAAGACTTGGGTCAGTTCTAGTGGTGGAAGCTTGATAAATAAATATTTGAAGTTATTTGAGGATATGAGACCACTTCGCTTTTCTAGAGGAGGAAGACCAGTGGATTCTGAGAACTGGTTGTTGAGAGTGGAAAAGTTCTTAGATGGGTTGTCTTGTCCTTATAAGAGGATGATTACTTTGGCCACTTTTACATTGGAGGAAGAAGTAGAGAGATTGTGGTGAGGACACTTGGAGGAGAAATATAGGGGTAGAGCTAGCCTAATGAAAAAGTGGGATTCTTTTGTGAGCACATTCAGAGACTGGTTCGTACCAATATTAACAAGAAGATAGTTGTAGGTCAAATTTATGTGATTGGTATAAGGTGATCACTCATAATGCAAAATAAGAAAAAAATCACTATAATTTCAAGGTATGTGCCCGTGTTGATTCCAAATGTAGAGGAGAAGTGCCACAGGTCTTTGTTTGGGCTGAAGGATATGATTACATAGCCATTCATTCTTTTGGAAATTGATGATTATTCTATTTTGGTGGAGTGCTTCAATAGGATTGAGCTAGATTTAGAAGCTACATATATTAAGAGGGTTCTTTAAAAGTAAAGAATTTAAGAGGGATTCAGATTTTCTCAATTTTATCGATCCAGGCAGTATGTTCAATTAAGAAAAATCAGTGCTAGGAAGGCAAGCGTTAGTAGTGTCTGCATTGAGTTTAATGTGAGGAAATGGGACATTTATGGAAGGTCTCACAAGGCGAGTGTATTTCTAGATTTTACACTTGCTTTTGGTTCCACCAACCAAGACATATGACATGTGTTAATTTTACTTGATTTTACTTGGTCTTTTCCCATAACTTTACTTGTACTTGATTTTACTTGGTCTTTTCCCATAACTTTACATGTTAATTTTATTTATTTATCATAGAATTATGCTTGAGAAATGTATTTTGTTCATATAGTGCAGGATACATGATTGAATACGAGCAAGTTGGAATGAGAAAATCAAGTGAAAAAGTGCCTCAGAGCGATGCAACAAAGCCTAAAGGCGGCATGACCAAGCCACTTATCGAACATGGTTAACATGATCAAGCCAAAAATTGCATGACCATGTCATATGATGCAGTAGGAATTTTATGGAATAAACCATAATTGGGTGTGACCGCATCAACCCAAATAGTCTAGCGGCACGACCATGCCGTTAAGCGAGAAACCCTTTAGGAAGGAATTTTATGGCATGAACCATGATTTCAGCTATAAGATCAAAGCTTAGGGTTTCTTGGAGGAGTTCTGCATCAAAGATGGCTTGGAGGCTGAAAGAAGAGAGTTTGGGAGAGATTTTAGTGGATCTCTTTTGTGCTATCGTTCTCATTAGGTGGAAACCTTTTTGGGAGAGATTTTCTTCAATTTATGTGTGGTGAGAGAGTTTCTAAGAGTGAGAAAGCGTTGACTTTAGAGAGGAAAAAATTTCTTGTAAGTTTTTTATGATTATGCTGCTTGCAATGGATTTTCATATGATATTTTTCATTATGTTTTTCTCCGTAACAAGTAGCTTTGCTTTTCTTGATGTCTCTGTTGTAAGGAGTAGTGGATTTATTGTGGACTTATTGTAGATTTCTCCTAATATTTTTTTGTTAATCATTTCCTTATGTTTTCATAGCCTTTGTTGTTGATAAACCTCTAAACATAATTTAATTGGTAAAAACGCTAGACCTCGTGTTTTTTTTTTTTTTTTAAGAATTTTCGACGTAGAACATAATAATAATAATAATAATAATAATAATAATAATAATAATAATAATAATAATAATAATAATAATAATAATAATAATAATAATAATAATAATAATAATAATAATAATAATAATAATAATAATAATAATAATAATAATAATAATAATAATAATAATAATAATAATAATAATAATAATATGACTTAACTGTTAATTTTGGCCCCAGAAGCATCTGTCACGAAGCATAGCTAGTCAGTGTCTAAACATAATGAAGAAGAAATCTCTCACCATCCCTCTCCTCTTACAACCCTAGAATAAAATCCTCCCTTCTCTCTCACATCTTTCACTATCTCATGCCCCCCTCTCTTCCCTAGACTTCTCTCCTTTTTAATTAAGGCCCAAAAAGAATTCAAAATTCCCTCCAAATTTTCCCCCAAAAGTCATACCTTTTTGCACCAAGAGATAAGCCCTTTCATCCAAGAGACATACCTCTTCATTTGAGAGCCTTCTAAAGTGTATAGATGCATTGAATCACTCCATGAGACGTTGAAATGTTTGGAGCCATTAAAAACTGCTAAAAAATAGTCACGAACTAACTTACTCCCTCTTAATTTGTCTCTGACACTTCTAGTGCCAGCCTAATGAAGTTCGCACTATTCTCTAGATTTTGGCACTTCTGGCACTAATCTGACACCTCTGGCTTCGCTTAATGAAGTATGCATTGTTCTCTGGATTATGACGCTTTTGGCACTTCCGGCGGTAGGATCATGAAAATATCTATTTTAGCTCCAAATTTTCTTCTTTTTCCTACATTTTGCTCGAAATGACTAAAATTACTATACCTGCAAAAAAAATTAAAATTACCCTTCTTAAAAGTACAATATCACAAAATTAAGCCTAAAATGTATACATAAAATAATACATTATTTTGGTGTAACAGAAGTTGACAATCCCAAGGGAGTAAAGCAGAGGTCTACAATCCCGAGTGCTGAGGTGGAAGTAGAATGGAGGCTTACAATCTTGAGGGAGTAGAACGGAGGTCTACAATATTGAGTATAGATGTGGGAGTAGGATGGAGGCCTATGATCCCGAGAGAGTAGAACGGAGGTCTACAATCTCGAGTGTTGAGGTGGGAGTTGGACGGAGGACAAAGGTCCCGAGGGAGTATAACAGAGGTCTACAATCTCGAGTACTGAGATGGGAGTAGGTTAAAGGTCTACAATGCTGAGGGAGTAGAAAGGAGATCTATAATCCTGAGTGTTGTGATGGGAGTATGACTGAGGTCTATAATGTCGAGGGAGTAGCATGGAGGTCTACAATTCCGAGTGCTGAGGTAGGAGTATGATGAAAGCTTATGATTCCAAGGAAGTAGAATGAAGGTCAACAATCCCGAGTGTTAAGGTGGAAGTAGGAAAGAGGTCTACGATCCTAAGGGAGTAGAACAGAGGTCTACAACCCTGAGTGTTATGATTGAACTAAGATGGAGACCTACAATCCTGAGGGAGTAGAACGGAGGTCTACAATTCCAAGTGCTGAGATGGGAGTAGGACTGAGGCCTATGATCCTGAGGGAGTAAAACGGAGGTCTATAATCCTAAGTACTGGGAAGGGAGTAGAACAGAGGTATACAATTTTGAGTACTGAGATGGGAGTAAGATGGAGGCCTACGCTCCTGAGGGAGTAGAATGGAGGTCTGCAATCTCGTGTTTAGAGAAAGGAGTAGGACGAAGGCCTATAATCCTGAGGGAGTAGAACGAAGGTCTACAATCCCAAGTTTTGAGATGGGAGTAGGATAAAGGCCTACGATCCTAAGGGAGTAGAGTGGAGGCCTAAAATCATGAGTGCTGAGAAGGAGGTGGTAATTGTGGAGATCGTGGAGGATTTTGTAAAGTGTGGAGAATGTGGAATGTGTGTGAAGAACACATAATGTGAGAGAAATGTAGAGAATTATCTTATCATTCCTTATCATTTTGTTACATATTTGTTTATTATGAGGGTATTTTTAAATCTGATTTTCTTTAATTAGTTTTAAAATTTTGGATTTTACTTACATCATTGAACTTTCATTGTATCATTCTTTGTTCGTTATGATTTAGGACCGTTGTGTGGTTATGCGGTGTTAACCTCACTTTTGGTTGCTTTTGATTGAGGTCTAGCTCTTTTCTCTTTAGTAGCCTAGGATCTATCCATAGGACTTTCTTGTTTGAGGTCTAGTTCTCTCTTTAGTAGCCTAGGATCTATTCATAGGACTTTCTTGTTGACTATTCCTAGAGAGCTAGAAAAGGAACCCTCACCATTAGAAATTATAAACCTTCCTTTGCTCAACTTGAAGTTCCACATATTGGTCCTAACCTCTAGCACTTATTAGGTGGGGTCAATATGGGGGAGCTCAAGAGGCATCCCCATAAGACTTTTTGACCTTAGGGTTGACCCTGGGTGTTGGTCTAGAGCTAATACACTCACTTGCACTCACTTTCACTGACATCCCACTCACAAGCCTAAATCCAAACTTGTTGGCTTTGACCCCTTGACCCCTTTGGGATACTCATGTAGATGGTCCCCTAGACCCAGTAGCCCTGAGCTAAAGTCTAGCTCAGACTAGTACATGAAAGGCCCAAAGTAGAGGATTTCATTGGTCTATGGCTTAAACTGGGTGATTGGTAATCCAATTTTTACCTAAGTACCCAACTTAGCCTTTTACCCCCAAACCTTAAATTTGATAAAAAATCATAAAATTACTCAAACTACCCAAGTATGTTCAAAAATCATTTCAAACCATTTCAAACTACCCAAATTTCCCAAAACCCCCCAAAATTTTCAAAATTACCAAAAACCCCCAAATTTGCCAAAATTACAAAATAGCCTTGGTGGACAAAACATTCCCAAAACACTCAAAATCATTTCAAATGACTCAAAAATCAATTTGTGCCCTTCAATTAAACCCAATTTGCCCAATTTGACCATTTTGACCCAAACCCTCAAATTGACCCTAAAGGCCCAATTTCTCAAAATTCACCCCAGGCCCAATTTCTGACCCTAAAGGCCCAATTTCTCAAAATTCACCCCAAATGTCCCTCAATTTCATCCCAATTTTCACCAATTTCAATTCTTAACTCAAATTAATTATGCATATGATAATTTCAAACAAAATTCAAGCTTAATTGACCCATTCTTTGAGCTTAATTTTGATCTAGACCAAAACTCCCAATTTTGACCATATGACCCAATCTCACCCAATTGAACCCCATAGCCCACACAATTGCATCAATTTAGATCTCAAAATCTTTCTAACATTCTTAATAATAAAATTTAGCCCTCAATTGGCCTTTCTCAAGCCTCAATTCCACCTAATTTCAACCCAAATTTAAAATCCCCAAATTTGCCCAAATTAGCCACATGCCCAAATTCCACTAAATTGAATGCCCTAACCATAAAATTGGGACCCAATTGATGTTGAAAACTCTTTATGACGTTCCCATAGACCATTTTTAGGCATTAATTTGGACCTAGCCCAACTCTAATCTAACCTAAACATAAATCTAGCCCAACACCCTCAAACTAGCTAAAAAGACTAAATTCCTCCAAATTGAACTTCCAAATAAACTCAAAACCACTCCAATTATTCTCTAAACTCTCTTTTACAATCTTATAAATCAAATTGATAAATCAATTGAGCTCAATAGGACGGTTAGCCCAATCCAAACTCCACTTCAAGCCAACTTGACCCACATGGACCATTTGACCAAATTTAACTTAAGCAAGGCAATTTGGCCAACCAAAGACAACCACAGCCACTAGGTGCACTCTTTGAACCAAGCCAAACCCACTTGAACCATTCGAGGGAAGCTATGGACCAATGGTTCCCAAATTAAGGGATTTTATCCCATTTTTTGGTCTAAACAAAATATCTTCATCATCATGCCAAACCATTAAAGGTTAATAATAATTAACCCTCCCATAGGCTCACCTGACCACCTGACCACCTCCTCTGCATTGGTCAGCCACCCAAGTCACCATAAAAGCCCAACATTGAGAGCCCCTTTGCCTCCATCAAAACTCAATTGCACCCATCCAAGCTAGCCAATCCCAATTGGCTTTGGCATTTTTTTGCCCTCCACCTAAGTAATTAATTGAACCCAAATTGAAGCCCTTAGCTCCCCCCCAATCCCCTCTATTTAAGTCATCTCCTCCATGGAAAAAAAAGGGACTAACCTATTTCCTTGGGGAGACTCTGTCTAATTGCCTCCAGATACTCTCCAAGAACTCCTAAGCTCAAGCCCATCATTTCCCCCCTCTGGATTCCCCTGTGAGAGCTCAATTTTGAGTTCAAAATTTAAAGAAAACAAAGACACATTATGTCACAGCTCCACACTACACCAAACTTCAATTAAGTGTGCACGCACCATCCCTTGAGTGAGATAAACTGATTCCCCACAAACGCCCCCTTTCAAAAAACCTTTAACATAGCTATAGACTAACCCTTGAAATCGAGCTTGATCGAAATCATATGTAGAAAATTCACCAAGACCTAGGACTTCACCTAGAGGTTTGTTGGACCCGATCGAAGGTACCACAACCATCTGATTGAGGCCTCCCCTCTCAGATAAAGGTATTGAACCTCAACCCTAATCTGAGCCTATTTTGATTCTCCATATGTATTTTATATATTTCATATCATATAAGCCATATATATATACTCATTTTAAGTAGATGAAGGTATAGGAACAAATCCCACGCAATTTGGTTGAGTATAGACGAAGATCTTAAGGTTTTAATGTTCACGGTTGTTGGGTTAGGTCATTTGGGGACGATGCCATGGAGCCGTTCGATCGCATGTGTATTAGATGGACAAAGGAGATTAAGTTGGACTAAACCTTGAAACAAAAAGGCGGGCTGCATGGAAGCTGAGGTGGATGGCGGCGTCAAATGGCAGAGCGCTGCTTATGAGCTTGGAGCCGCCGTAAGATGAATTAGCACCGCACGTTTAAATAGAAAAATATGGATTTTCTTAGAATTAAATAAATGCTTGAACTTCAAAAATCTAAACCTTTCTCTAGAAAAATCATAAAAATAAAAAAAAAATATAATCTTGCTAACGTGTACTAAAAATAAAAATTATTTTCTTACTCCCTGATTTTTAAAGAGTTAATTACTCTCTGGAGTATTTTAAATCATTATGATCAAACATTGCTCATCATGGCTTGAAATTTTGAAGACTTAAAATGTTGAGGGTTTGTTCGTCATGACAGAGGCTATGTCCTTTGATTTTTCTAAGGTCAGAGGACATCTCTATGCTTCTAACCATAATTTTCAGGCTAAGATGACTATTTTGGCTTATTTTAATTATATAAATTAAAAGATCACTTGGAAAATTATGGAAATAATTTTAGTACGTTTCTTATGGTCAGGGAAGCTTAGGAAAAAAATCATGATGGCTTGAACAAATCTAATTTTGAATAATTTCTCTTGAATAATTATTTAAATTAAATTAGATTTTGAAAATCCACATTTTCTCCTCTGATGTTTTAATTAACCCATGGGTAGGATACTCTAAATTCTCAAAGTCATTTGAATTTTGATTAATGAGTTATGAGGTGAAGAGCCTCAAAGGCAAAGAGTTAACTTTAAATTTTGGTGCCTTAATCAAAATTTAGGGTTAGGGTTAACAAAGGTAGGGTTAACAAAGGGAAAATGGGTAATTTTGATTCTAATGAACATGTTTGGATGATTAAAATATAATGGGATTAAAATGTAGAAACTCACTTGCCACCTTTTCTATAATATGAACAAAATCCTAACCTCCCTAATCATCATGACTTAGAAGTCAATTAAGATCAAATGATTCTTAAGTGTTGGGCTTAAGCTAGGAAGATGATTATTTACTTATCTTAGGCCTAAAATTGATGATGGTGTGATCTTTCAATAAGAACATATGTCACTTAAACAAAAATTTTAGCCACCATCAATTTCCCCTGTTATGATTATTAAGGGCTTGGTAGTGACCTAGTTTTGATGTCTAAACACAATTGATTTGATTTAGAAGATAATATGATTGTTGATTAACATCTTTAAATACTACAAGCCTGACTTTAATTGTGGGCACCACAATATCTTATGACTCAAACCTACCTTAGAGGCACCCACCCTCATAACTCTTAAATCAAATATCAATTGATTAATGAAGTGTCCTAGCCTTGGGATAAAATGAACATCAAGTTTCCTTGAGCAATGGGATAACCTTAGTTTAAACTTTGATGATTAATAGAACAACATGATAAATTTTAAAGGAACTTGAAATGTTTCGAGAAATCTTCAAAGTGGTCCGGGGTCATGCTCTGAGCACTTTGGAATCTCTTGAATATTTTGAAGGGCAAATTGAATTTGCTATATTTGATAAAAAATTATCCACTAAGATCTTTCGAGACTCAATAAAGTCATAACTTGAGGTATGGTAGCTACACCTTCATCTACTCCTGCAGTTTGAATTCCTTGTAAAATTATATACACCTTGCTAAAACTAACCTTTTAGGTGGAAGGAGCGAGAAGAATCGACAAGTACGCTTTTATGTTATTGCATCGCAATTTACTTTTATTATTTGCATCTCTCGTTTCCTTGTTGTAAACTTTCATCTTAAACAACAATTCCACCTTGCATGTCAAAACAAAAACTGTTAGGATAGCTGCAAAACCAAAACTAAAATTTAAAAATTAATCAAGATAAAATTCATTGCCACAACAGTCAAAATATAAGACAACTAAAAATTTAATCACAAACCAAAAAACAAAACCAAAATTGCAACTAAATTAAGTCGTTTCCAACAGATGATCATGAATCCCTCGGAGAAAGTAACCTATAGGTACTAACGAGATTTCCCACTATCTAAATGAAAGTATAGAACTCATTAAGTTGGGTTTAGTAAATTCATTTGGAATAAGTGAATCTGAAAGAAAATAGTGGTGTCAGAACAAGGGAACCATAGGATCCTAATCGGTGTCGCTCTAATCAACTTTAACATTCCCCATAACATTTAAATAAACATAAATTTAGGAGACATTTGATTTGACATCATGACTTGATGCATTAAAAACTTAAACTCCCTACAATGAGGAACTTTGAGCTAACATTATGGGCAACACAGCCATCTTCAACAGCAAAACAAGTCTACATCAGCTAAACCATTCCTTAGAATTAAATAACAAGCCATACGATATCAAGGTTGTCGGCCTAGTGCGATATAAATCCTCAACTTTTCTTTAGGCCTTTGTATGGCTCTGCTATACAATATAGGCCCTAACTCGCTTTAGGATTCCGTGGTTGAGTTTGTCACGACCTAAATCCTCATATCTTGCAAGCTATTTTTGTGATCGTTTCACATAGATGTAAGCCCTAATTTTAAAAAAAAACTGGCAAGATGAAACATTTAAATATTTCTCCTCTAAATTGAAGCCACACCATAGGATAGCTTGGGAAGTGCCGAGGTTTTCCTCAGTATCCTTGACATCCCCTAGTTCTTATTCCTTCAGATTCCATAATAAATATTCCAAATTTGAGCCATTCCCATTACACACCTCTTCACCTAATTTCTTTGAAAAGTCCTATCCTTTGAATTTTCTAAAGACAATATCCCTTGATTTTTATCGAGAGTTTTAATAGGTGACTTCGGTTATCTAAGATGTAATTAACTATAAGGGCTTGCCTTTATAGGAAACTTTAACAAACCCAGCTTAATATAAACCCTATTTAATTTTCCATAATAAATAGGGGGACTTATAGGCTTATAAATAAAATGGTTTTTTGCAGAATAAACAGATGTCATATATTTCTTAGTTTATTTGATTGAGCCTCACCCTCAAGTCTTGTGTTTATCTTTCAGGATAAATACATAGCTTAAGGTGTGTTTCTCTTTCATCTAAAGTTTGAAAGATATGGGATTAGTTTTATTTCATATTTCTCTAAAAATAAATATATATATATATATCTATGTAAATGAAAATTTCCCTTCGAAGCAGGCGATGGGATTCCAATTCCGGCGACCGATAGCTTCCACAGGATGACCCCCCCTAAAAATTGTGCCGACCAACTTCTGGCAACTCCGCTGGGGAATAGTTTCTCTTTCCATTTAAATCTATAAATAATGTCTTCATGTATCAGTAATGTGTTCATGTCCCTTATGGACCAAATTATCCTCCTTCTGTTGGCATACTTTACCCATTTCTTTCTTGGGTAAGTACGGTCAACTCTTTCAGACTTCAAGATCATCTAATCAACCACCTTTGCAAGCTCTTTAATCCTTCTATATATAATTAATTAACTTCTCTTGTTATCAAACTTATTTTTACTAGATTCTAAAATATTTTCCATAAACTAAATTTAAAATGAAAGACTATCTTGTCTATAGATTGACCTTTGTTAATTATAGTGCTCGCACTAGAATTACAAAGTATTGGCCAAATAACTAACCCGAGAGCTTTCTTTTTGAAGCTACTACAATGGTGTTCCCTACGCTCACTTTCTCGTGCAACCTGCCGACGAGTTGCGATGTCCGCAACGTCGCCCCCACCATCAAGTTTGGAACCTGATTCGATGAACTTAAAGTCGTGCTCGGAAAGGTTACCTTCGTCGTGATGAAAGTTACCGCTCCGGAAGTTTAGGAGCAGTCTGCTAAGTTTTGCCTGAACTGTCCTCAGGATTTCCTTATTTACAAGAAAGTAAGGACTAGTGCCCCAGCACTTGCTAAGCTTGTTGTTCCCGCTTCTGCTAAGGGAAAAGATGTCATGATAATTGATGATACAGCCAAAGGATTCACTATTCTGCGTTAAGTGTTTGAAATTGGATTGAGTTTGAAGTCTACGCCATTAACTCAGTCGCAAAGAAGAAACCACAGTTGAAAGATTCAGAGGACTTTTAAAGCCTATATTTATGAGGAAATCTCTGTTGATGAAATTCCACATCAGGAGGAATTAGAATTACAAGAAACATATCCACTTCTGTGAGGGAGTAGGTTCCATCCCTTAATGGACACCAATGGGTACGAAAGTATCCAAAAGATTACAGCTACTTTACGGTCACCTCATGGACAAGGTGGGGAGAGAAAGAAGCACACCTACTTTACCGTTACCTCATGGACATGGTGGGGAGAGGATGAAACCCGCTCCTATCACCTGAATCAATACAGTATTCCAGAGACTAGCTACAAAGGAGGGTTGTTCAGTCGATGAATTGCTTAAATAAGTGGGATGTACAGTGTCCCATTGCATGAAGAAAGAAATTCTAAGATATGTCAGATCTGTCAAACAATCTTGAAGATCAACTAAAACTTTCTCATCTCGCATTCCTATTAGGTTCCACTTGGGAAGTAGAACTGATACTACTGTTGTCACCACCGATTCTACTGTCACTGCTCCAAGATCCACATATCGTTGACCAGTTAAGTCACGTCTGGGTCTGAGAATTCTACTAATTACTAGTAGTGGGGATGTTCTTAAAGTTTTGAAGGAAAAGATGAAGAGGTTACCTGATACTATATCTGGTTGGCACCATGGGGAGCATACCTCTCTTTGATATGCCAATACCTCTGTTGACACACCTCATCTCAAGACATCACCACTGAAGAAAAAGGTATGAGTACCTAAGGTTACCGTACCAATATGGTTCAGCGAGCCCGTAGGGCAGGATCATGGAATGAAGCAAGGGTCCAAAGTGTCTGACATCGTCAGAGCTATTGCTATTAATTTAGATGAACAAATGGAGGATGTTCAGCTGTTGACCTCACTTTTGGTTGAGGTTTAAAAATTTCTTTAGTAGTCTAGGTCTATCCATAGGACTTTCCTACTGACTAGTCTTAGAAAACTAGAAAAGGTCCCCTCACCATTAGAAATTCAAAACTCTTCTATTTACTCAACTTGAAGTTCCACATATTGGTCCTAACCTCTAGCACTTAGTAGGTAAGATCATTATCTAGCCATAGGACTTTCCTATTGACTAGTCTTAGAAAACTAGAAAAGGTATCCTCACCATTAGAAACTCAAAACTCTTCTCTTTACTCAACTTGAAGTTCCACATATTGGTTCTAACCTCTAATATTTAGAATGTAAGATCATTATGGGGGAGCTCAAGAAGAGTTCCTATAGGGCTACTTGGCCTTAGGATTGACCCTGGGTGTTAGTTTGGAGCTAATGTATACAATACCCTCACAATACCCTGGCTAAATGACCAAATCACATCAATTGGACTTATAACTATGCCAATTGGCTCAAAGAAATGTTGTATTTGTTTCATAACAATATTTTACATTAAATAGAAATGTTGTATTTGTTTCATAGCAATATTTTACATTAAATATGATCATAAATTTGTATTGGTAAAACCTTTTGATCATCTAATTTGGTTTAAATCCAAAACTTTAAATTAGCCCCAATATTGGCTAACACCCCAAATCTCAACAATTGAATGCCCTAAACCTCAAATTGGCATCCAATTTTTGTTGAAAATCCTTTGTGAGGTCATTTATGACCAAACACAACAATCAATTTGAGATTAGTCCAAACCTAGCTCAAGTGTGACCCAAATTAGCACCATATACATAATTTGGGTCTAAATCCAAATTTCATCAAAATCCACTAAATTCACTACCAAATTGATTTCAAAATGACTTTCATC
>NW_018164511.1:240150-240519 GCF_001263595.1 Phalaenopsis equestris | reverse complement strand
TGAATAGGGGGGTAATAAAAAATTTTCACCAAGGCCTCCCGAACTCCTCAGAGAGCTTCTCTAAGAGTCTCTTAGCACATTACAATCCATTTCCCTCTCCCAATTCCACCACAGAAATCCAATTTTGAGTTTGAATTCCTGCCCGAAATCAGGACAAACTTCAATCCGAACCTACACAGCACCAAACTTCAAAAAAGTTGGCTCTACACCTTCACAACAGTGAAAGAAGCCAAACCCTCCTCAATTCCCCCTCTGAAATTGCCTCTACCATAACTCTCAACCAACACCCAAAATCGGCTGTGGTCGAAATCATATATAGGCCTTACACCAGAGCCAAAGGCTTCATCCCTAAGCTCTTTGGGACCCAAC
>NW_018164511.1:237742-238235 GCF_001263595.1 Phalaenopsis equestris | reverse complement strand
CTTCTAAACTCTTCAGAGAGCTTCCCTAGGAGACCCTTAGCTCATTTCAATCCATTTCCCCCTGCCAAATCCACCATGGCAATCCAATTTTAAGCCTAAATTCTTGCCCGAAACCAGTTAAAAATCCAATCTCAACCTACACAGCACCAAAACCTCAAATTAATTGGCTCTAAACCTTCGCAAGAGTGAAAGAAGCCAAAGCCCCATCAAATCCCCCTTCCACAGAGCCTCTACCATAGCTCTCAACCAACACCCAAAATCGGCTGTGGTCGAAATAATACATAGGCCTTACACCAGAGCCAGGGACTCCATCCCTAAGCTCTTTGGAGTATAACGAAGGTGTGAAGAATCTCTGATTGAGGCTACACCTCTCGGAGCAAAGGTATAACCTCCCTTACTCTCCCGAGCCTTCGCGAGCTCTATGTTTACAATGACTTAATTTCATAGCATCTTAATCGTATGGATGTGGTCGTCTCTTTAATTCGAGCAATTT
>NW_018164511.1:233952-234630 GCF_001263595.1 Phalaenopsis equestris | reverse complement strand
CAAACGGATGTCATAACTTTCTTTAGTTTATTTGATCGAGCCTCACTCTCAATTCTTGTGTTCATCCTTCGGGATAGATACATGATTTGAGATAAAGTGCTCTTTCGTCTAAACTATGAAAATTATGGGGTCAGTTTAACTTCATCTTTTTTAAAAATAATTTTTTTTAAAACGTCCTTTCAATTCCGATGACCGACAACTTCTTACGGACAAACCCCACACCAAAAATAGTGCCGACAGGACCCAACGAAAGTGTGAAGAATCTCTGATTGAGGCCAAACCTCTCAGAGCAAAGGTATAACCTCACTCACAATCATCAAAATTCATTAAGAAATGAGAGAGATATTAAGGTTTTAAGTTGGACGGCTCTCGGTTAAGGCCATCAGGGACGATGAACGGATGCCGTGCATTCTCGCGTGTATTGAATGGATGGTGGAGATCAAGCCGGATGATCCTTTGAAACGATATGGCGGGCCACGTGGCAACTGACTCAGAAGGCGACGTCGAATAGAAGTGCGCCGCATGACTGTTCGACGGATCCAATGATCCAGTAAGCCCGTGGTTTGAATAAATAAATAGGGGTATTTAATAAATTTTGAAAATAGCCCCTAAACTTCAAAAATCCATATCTTTGCATAAAAAATTCATAAAAATAAAATAAAAATACCCTCTTGCTCA
>NW_018164511.1:231824-232475 GCF_001263595.1 Phalaenopsis equestris | reverse complement strand
TTTAAATCTTTTCAAAATTAATACATTCACACTCACTTAGGTCTAAAGGACTTAGTGGTGAATTTAAGCCAATATTAAAACTTGATAAAGAGGATTAGAAAAATCAACATAATTAAACTTCTTTTAAACATCACAAGTCCAATTAGGAATAAAAATTTGGTTAAGTATCCTTAAATACAATAATTTGCCCCCTTTAGGGTCTTCACCAACATAATCTTCAAATTAAAAGACAAACGACATTCACCCTATTCTTAGGGATAATCAAGACATCAATATTCACTGAGCATCAGGATATTCAAGATGAATTATTAAGTAACATAATAAGTTTAAATGAACCTCATGCCTTTTACCAGACATTAAGAAGGTTGCGTGGACTTGCTCCCTGCTCTTAACTTGGTGAATACCTTAGGGATTTATTAAACTTAATATGTTTTACTTAATAATATTATCCTTAAAATTTAAGGACCCCCAATACACAACATAAAGTTAGGAAGGTTTCCAAAACTTTACTTTTCCAGCTCTATATACATAAATGCTTTGACATGCATTTTGAGTTGCAGGTGGTGAAACGAGAAGACTCACCAGGTACACTTTTACAGTTTACCGCATTTTACAGTCTTTCTTGTACTTTCTTACCGCGCTTTTATTCAT
>NW_018164511.1:180678-231298 GCF_001263595.1 Phalaenopsis equestris | reverse complement strand
ACCTAGAAAACTTGAACTCTGCTACAACGAGGAGCTTGGAGCTTACATGGTGGGCAGCCCGACCTTCTTCAACAGCAAGAGGATCTACATTAATACATCCCTTCCTTAGCTTTAAACAACAAAGTCATATGACATCAAGGTTGTTTGCCTAGTGCAACATAAATCCTCAAACACATCTTTTAGGCATTTTTACAATCCTGTTGTACAATCTAAGCCCTAACTCGCCTTAGGATTCCGAGGTAGTCGTTTGTCACGACTTAAATCCTCACATCTTCAAGGTTATTTGTGCTGATTGCTTCACACAAATGTAAATCCTAATAAATAAAAAAAAATTGCAAGATTAAACATCTAAATGATTTCTCCTAAATTGAAGCCAAATAATAGAACATGGAGTTTCCATTGATGACGATGATAAAGATTTTGAATTTAACAACTATCTCGATCAAGAATTTATTGATATTCAAGTCATCAAGACCAGAGTGGTTGCATCTGCGCGTGACACCCAACCTCTCGTTGAAGGGAACATCATAGATGATCTTTGTAGGGCTATTCTACTAAGGGATAAGTAAATCAGCTAAATGGAGAAAAAGAGGGAGGAGATGGCCACTTCCACGGCTGCTATGGCTACAGTTCATGGACAGTCTCAAGCACAACGATTAGCTTCTCCAGAAATCAATCTGCTAGAGATTATACATATCATAGATGAAAGGAGGGAAGTTGCCTCAGCTAACAAGGATGATCAATAGAAGAAGTATTCTCCATTCAGCGCTATACCATAAAAGGAATTTAAATAAATGGTCAAACAAGTTTGGGAGGCCTTAGCCCAATATAAGGGTGTTAGGGAGGCCTTAGCCCAATATAAGGGTGGTGCATTGATTTTAAAGGGTAGACCCTACCTGGAGGAGTTTGATGTTGTACCCTACCCTAAAGGTTTTGTATCACCGTTGATAAAGAAAAGAAACTAATGAAGATTGAAGTAGAACATTCTAGAAAAAGTTCCCAGTCATCATCACTGCATGCTCAACAAGGAACACAACAATATGGCCAGTCTAGCTAGCAGTCACATCAAGTAGGATCATATCAAAACGAGAACAAGAAGGGTCTGAATTATTTGAAACAAAATATCATGGTATATTCCTTCAAAGATGAAGCTATACCAAAAATGTTCACAAAAATCTTCACAAGTCTAATGAAGAAGCCTGAGTTCAGATTGTCAGTTCCAAGGAAACCTGAGGAAGTTGATAAAAAAGATCAGCCCAATTATTGTCCATACCACAGAATGCTTGTACATACTATAGATGAGTGTTTTGTTTTCAAGGACTGGTTCAAGAAAAATTTTAAAGACGGGAATATAACAATCCCGAAAGAATATTTAAAAGAACCTGAAAAAGTTTTTGTAAATATGATTTTGGCCAAGCCAATTACTCCGATGGATCCCTATTCAAAAGAAGATGGATGAAGTACAGTTTGGAGCAAATCATCCAAGAAGATACTGTATCAGATTCAGACTGCTTCATAATAAGCAGCAGTTCAGAGTCTGTAGCCTGCTCAACCAAAGATGGAGATTTCTCTAAAGAAACCACCGCAACTAGAAGAGAAATAGAATAATGACGTCGTGAAGATCGATAGCACGGGGGGTAGGATAGAGGTTGCCTCAGTTAAATTGGTTGTCTCAAATTCAGGGAAGAAAATCCTCGAACCCCTGACCATGTATGATTATCTTTTTGCCTCACCGGGGTATTATGAGTATAATGATTATGATTTTGGTTACATTTTAACTATTGTTAGTGATAACATAACTAGTTTTGTTCTATCTAACTCCAATCTTGAATCCCAAACTGATCCTTAAATCATACTCAAGTTTGATGACCCATTAACAAGGACGAAAAACATGTCGACGAGGCCTGTTACGATAGCACTGGGAGTGAGGAGCCAGTCCGAGGAGCCAGTCCTCCAGTCCTCGAGTGCCACGGTGCACCACTACCTATCAACTTGGATCTCTCCGATGAAGAAGAAATGAGAATTTACTTACAACATTGTAAAAAGGAGAAGAAATCACAGGGATAAACCTGAGGAGTGGGAAAGTGTTGCCCCCGAGGTCAGCTTCAGTAGATAAAGGAAAACAAATAGTAACCCAAGAAGAGCTACCTCCACCTCCATCAGGGGAAGAACCATATAATCAAGTAATGATTGGAGGATTATATAAAGTGGATTATTACACGCTAGCTCATCTTAGGAGATGAGAAAGTCTTTGGTTACAACCTTGCTTGACCCAGAGATATTTTAGCTCAATTGGCCAACACATCCTTGGATGAAGTTTGCTCGTTGAAAGAACAACCTGGCCTAACCTTTACAGATAAAGGCTTGTGTCTCGACACTGCCGACCATAGCTGACCGCTCAATATCTCCGTTAACATCAACAGATTCATGTTCTCCAATATTTTGGTGGATCTGGGAGCATCACTTAACTTAATGAGTCTACGAAATTTGACATATTTAAATATATAAGCTCAAGACTCAAGAGCTTACAACATCAAGAGCTTACAACAAATAAAATGATGTTAAGAGGATTTAATCAGAATGGAGAAAGAGCCCTTGGATCAATTACACTACTTATGAAAGTTGGAGAACTAGTAACAACAAAGAACTTCCATATCATCGATGCTGAGACCTCTTTCAATGCTCTACTTGATCAACCATGGATTCATGAACATAATATAGTTTAGTCTTCCCTAAATCAGTGCATCAAATATTACAAAAACGGACAAGAACATTGCATTAAAGGAGATTTACAACCATTCTCAGTTAACAAAATTGACATTCATGAAGATGCAGCCTACTACGTGCCTCCAAACAAAACTGTCTTCTCTCGTGAAATTGTGATGAACAAAGTGGATGATTCAGAAGAATCACAAAGAACAAGCCATTCATCTCCGCTTCATTAATCTTCCCTCGCTCTTTTACAACAAGTTAGTGGGGGTTCTTTTAGTTTGAGTACCCAAGGTCGAGGCCGGGGACGTGGACAACGAAGAACCAATATAATTGTTGGATAGACTAAGCTGACTATTAACATTGATGATGAAGAAAGCTCTGAGGAGGAAATTATGATGATAAAATGAAGAAACCACAGTACGACATATCTTTAGAGGATGCGGAGAAAAGTGAATATGAGTCAATGTATGATCGGATAAACCACTATGTGAATTCCATGACTCTTACTACGATTCTCCCTCAAAAAAATCGAGAGTTTAGAGGTCAAGGAAGTCAGTAGTATTGGTTCAAAGATAATAAAGTTTTATCGTGCTTCTACTTCTATTAATCTTGAAAATCATGTAAAAATCATGTAAATTTGGACGAGGACGAGGATCCTAATGAATTGATGGAATTACCTTTTGGTTACTTTTCTCCTAGTGTAAAAAATTTAATTCAACAGGGATATTTTTCATCACAAATGCCAAAAGATAAAGTTATAACTTTTTAAAATATTATGGAATGTTAGAAGTCGAACTCTTAACTTGAAAGAAGGTCTAAGATTTGGTACTATAGGACTAGTCAATGATTTTGAATTTTCCATGGTTGTTAATAGCAGGTTGGAAGAGGATTGCCTCGATGTAGAGTGACTCTCAAGATCAGCTAATAGAAGATGCCCCGTCGGAATTTGAGGAAGAAATTAAATCAACTATTGATGAACTGAAGGAAATTAACCGTGGGACTGAGGAGCAGCCCCAACCTACATTTAGAAGTTCTCTACTCTGCACAGCCCCAACCTACATAAAAAATCTTCAGAACTAATCAAGTTCCTGTCAGAATTGAAAGATTATTTTGCATGGAGTTATGATGAAATGTCAGGGCTATCAGCAGAAGTTGCGGTTTATAAACTCGGGGTGGACAAAGATATAATGCTAGTAAAATAAGCTGCCAAAGAAAAGCGACTCGAAATAGAGCAACAAGTCATTACCGAGGTGAAGAAATTAATAGAGGCTAACTTCGTAAGAGAAGAGCAGTGCCCCACGTGGTTAGAAAATATTATACCAGTTAAGAAGAAAAATGGATAAATTCATGTATGTGTCGACTTCAGGGATTTGAACAAAGCCTTTCCAAAAGTTAAATTTCCATTGTCAATACTTGTTGGGGGACATCGCTTCGACACATGAGATTTTCTCTTTCATGGATAGATCGTCAGGATACAACCAAATCAAAATGGCTCCAGAGGATGAAACACTTACAACCTTCAGAACACCGGAATCAGAATTTTCTGCTACATAGTAATGTCATTCAGGTTAAAGAACGCCAGAGCAACATAACAATGAGCAATGACCTAATTCACAACCAAGTGGAATGATATGTGGATGATTTGGTTATCAAGAGCAAATAGAAAATATACCATTTATAATATTTGAGGATCGTGTTTGAATGCTTATGACAATATAATCTCAAGATGAATCCCTTAAAGTGTGTCTTGGTCATCACCTCCAGGAAATTTCTAGGATTCGTTGTTTGTCATCGGGGAATTGAGATCGACCCTGATAAGATTATAAATATCTTGGAGTTGCCTCCTCCTAAAACTATGAAATAACTATGTTCCTTTCAAGGAAAGTTGGCATATCTGAGACGCTTTATTATTAATCTCTCCGGTAGGTGTCAGCCCTTCTCAGCATTAATGAAAAGGATGCCAAATTCATTTGGGAAGAGAAATGTCAGTGGGCCTTTGAGGACGTCAAGCAATATTTAATAAAACTTGCTATTTGGGTAGCCCCTATCCCAGGAAAACTTTTGACACTTTATACTGCGGCCTTATATGACTCTCTCAGAGCCTTGTTGGCTCAGGTCAATGATGAGGGTAGGGAAAATGTGCTCTACTGCTTGAGTTGACGTTTAATACTGATGGAGGTAAAGTATCCACTTATCAAGAAGCATTATCTAGCTTTAATTTTCACCGCCCAAAAGCTTAGGCATTACATGATTTCTCACAAAATTACCCTTATTTTGAAAGTTAATCCATTGCAATATTTAATGACCCGACCAACACTTTTTAAATGTGTAGCAAGATGGTCAATGATTTGATTGCAATTTGATATAACTTTTGTTCCCCTCCACGCTATCCAGAGACAAATTTTAGCAAATTTCCTCGCAAAAAACCCACTTTCGACTGGGTCCCCTCGTAATGATGAGTTACTAGATCAACAAGTATTACGAATAGGTTTCTCCAGTGTACAATGCTGGGAAATGTACTATCATGGAGTTTCATCAAATAGAAAAGACAAAGGATTAGGAACAGTTATACTGGGCAAAGCAGGAATTGGGCTGATTTTCATCACGCTAGATAGTGTCATGTTCAGATTTTTTTATCACTTGATAGAGCCGTGCACAAACAATGAAGAAGAATATGAAGCTCTAATCACTGGATTTGAATTAGAAATCTCGATGGATATAGCTGACATTGCTGTCTCTAGAGACTCTCAACTTGTCATTTAACAAGTTGTTGGACAGTATAAGATTTTGAAACTAAGGCTAGCAGAATACCACTGGTATACAATGAAGTTGTTAGAACAGATTCTCATTGTAACTTTCTACCGAATTCCTCGAGGCGATAATGGCCATTGCGATGCTCTAACAAAACTTGCTAAGGAGATGACATGTCCACCAAAGGATTCCATCGACATTACAGTAGAAGGACGATGAGTTTTATCTCAGATCAACCTCGATAATTTACACAAGCTCTAAAAAGAAGAAAGAACGATGATTGCAGTTATTGACATCAACAAAAATTGGTCCAAGCCATTAATAGAATATTTACAAACTAGAAAGTTACTGGAGGACAAGTCTGAGGCATCTCATATCAAAAGAAGAGCTATGTCATATTCTCTAATGGGTGATGTCCTTTATAGAAGATCATTCGATTAGATGTGGATGTGATGTCTATGCGGAGCAGAAGCACAGAGTATCATCAAAGAAGTACACGTTAGATTGTGTGGTGCTCGCCAGTCGGGGCTGAAAATGAAGATGAAGATTAAGAAACTCAGATATTATTGGCCAGTGATGATGTCTGATTGCATGGATACAGCCAGAAAGTGTCACCTTTGCTAAGTGCTTGAGTGCTTTTGCTAAGTGCTTGGGGTGGTCTTACACCAACCTCCAAATGCGCTACACCCAACTGTTGCCTCGTGGCCATTCGAGTATTGGGGCACATACATAATAGGTTCGATGGACCATCCATCCTCTAAGGGACATAGATTCATTCTTGTCGCTACGGATTACTTCTTCAAGTGGGCAGAGACAGTGCCATTACGAGAGGTTACAACATAGCACGTCCTTCAATTTTTTAAAATTCAAGTCGTCTACCATTTCAGAGTTCCACGCAAAGTAATTTCCGATAATGGGACAGCCTTCAAGCTCAGTTATTGCTGCTAGAGGTTCAAACACCATCTCTCAAAGTCATCGTCACCAACCAAATTACAATAAAAGAAAGTGCAAAGCTCATACCTGAAGAATTGGAAAGTCTCGAAGGAAAGTGACTAGAAGCGAAATAACATTTAGAGCTTTACCAAGCATGGATGGTACAAGCTCATGATAAATCGGTCTGCCCAAGGATGTTCAAAGTGGATGACCTTGTTCCTGTTCTTAAAAGAACTATTCTTGCATGTCCGAAGATAGGTGGAAAATTTAAACCAACTTGGGAGGGACCATTTATTGTGGAAAAGTTCTATTCAGGAGGAGCATACCGACTGGTGGATTTATTTGGAGAAAGACCTAAGCTGCAGATCAATGGATGATATTTGAAGACATAGTATACAACTTGATGCTACTTGAAATCACCTTTTTGAGACTCTGATTGTTCTGGAGTTATATATTTGGCCAAGTGTCAGTGACTGGGTCCAAAATTTTGTAATAAGTTAACCTCAGAAAAATGAAAACTTTTAAAGTTGCATACTTCTATGTTCTACTTTCTAATTTTAAGTTTTATATTCTAATAAATTAAAATATAAATAATGTATACATATAAATAAATAAATAATCTTCGCACCCTTATAAACAAAATTTCTATATAATAAATGTTTTGTTTTGTTCTTGTTTCTATTAAATTTTAGCGCACTGATAATTTTTATCGTATGTAGAAAAAATTTCTAGACAGAAGTTGATTTTTTGCTTTCAAGGATGGCTAGAATCTTGTACTTAACGGGAAATGGCACCTCAGGGTGGCATCACATACTTTGAATTAGACTTTGATCAGATTGACGTGAACTATGAGGGTCCCTTAATGAACATAGTGAGTCATTGAGAAAATGAGGGACTACCTTCACTGTTAATGACGAGCACTAAAGAAGATTCCTCACTGAAGAGGAAGAAAGTGACAGAGCAGCATGACCCGATGGAGGGGACTAGTCACCTCTCATCTATGATAACTTTGCAAACAACATGTCTAGTTAGTGTTGATGTTGAGAGACTGCCAGAAGCACCGTTAAGAAAAGCTCAACGTAGAAATGCTAATCGCCAAAAACACAGGGCTTTCCTACGCATAGAGAAAAGAAGCCTAAATGAGGCAGAGAACTTACTTACCCCAATTCTTGAGGAGAAAATCTATGATCCTTGTAGAGGGAAACTTTTAATAGTCTGCCTGCTATGGAGGATGAGTCTGAGTTTCGTACAAAACATGTATTACCAGCAGTACCAGATGAAGTTTACAAGGGTTTCCCGATGTGCAACATCAAAATTCCTATTTAGGCATCAATCAAAGGAGCATTCGTGGAATGCCCATCATGCAATGTTTTCCACTCAGACCACTACAATTCTTTTGAGGAGTTTTTAGCTGCTGACATGGGACATCAGGAGCTAGTTTACCTAGATGTTGTGCCATATATTCCATTACCTACGGAGCTAAGTTAGACGTGATATCCTAAATAGGTGGAGATGACCTAGCCTCCTCGAAGATCTCAAAGAATCCTCACAGTAGAACTTGAAAAGATGAATATAGTTAAAAGACGAGAATTTGAATTCTACAAGGAAATACAACAAAAAATTGTCAATATATTGGAAGGTCTGGAATTGTACACCAGAGTCTTTTCTGAAAGTGAAGAAAAAAACATTCTTAATTGCGTTTTTGAAATGAGAGACAGAGGTCAACCTGATCTTTTGATGGAAAGAACCTATTCAGAGCCACGAAAGTGGATCTGTGGAAAATGTAGAATAAACATTCAATGTGGTTGTTGCCATAATTTTACCAATGATAGGCAAGGGAACCCCACGGGGATCTTAAGACAAGGCGAGGTGGATCCATTGCCTCCCACAATAAAGTGGATGATAAAAAGGATGGTTAAATGAAGTGTGCTGCTAGCGGACTACATTCCAAACAATTACATCATCAATATTTATGAAGAGGGAGACTGTATTCCATCGTATATAGATCACCATGATTTTGTCAAACTTTTCTGCACGATCACGTTCATGAGTAAAAGTGACATTTTGTTGGAAAAAGAAATCAACGTTGTAAGACCCGGTGAGTTCAGAGGATCAGTTGTAATTCCACTACCAGTTGGTTCGGTACTAATTTTGAAGGAAAACGGAGCTGACCTCGCCAAGCATTGCATTCTAGGGGTACGAAACCATAGTGTTTCCATTACATTGGGAAGGATGGATGACAATAAGATGTCATATAGATTTTGACCAGATCTAGAATTTGAAGAACTATAGCCGTACGATCTATGCGATGGTTGCACCTCTAAGTACATGTAAAAGTAATTCTTATCCTGGAGCATGGCTTAGTAGGTCAGGTTGATCAGGAGCTCGTCCCATAGAGGACAGACAAACAATTTTTTTTCACCTTTTGTACTACGTCAGAGCAGCGTATATGATATGTACTCAGCATAATATGTTTCAAATGTATTCATAATAATTGTCTCTTTTGATGTTTTCAATATGTATTCAGTCTGTAACACCTGATTTGAAGTAGATTAATGAAATTTTTTTCAGATTTCAACATGTTTGTCAAATTGCAACAAACAAAGAACAAAACAATAAAAATTTTCTATTGATGTTAAAAAAATTTAAATAAAACATCCGTTTTGAAAATCAGCTAATGAAAATTAAATTTTGAAAAATCCTACTTTGATTATTAAATGTGATAAAGACAATAAAAAAAGAAAATAATAAATTTGTTGAGTTTGTTTCTCTCGAGTTTGAGTTTCTTACTATTTTCTTGCGTAGCGTGACTATCTTGGTCTGCACCAATTTCCTCACATCCCCCAGAGTTTCACACTCTGCACAAAGTCTCACAAATCATCCTCAACAATGCCAATCTTCACATGTCATAACTCTATGAGCTTAACACCACAAAATCTCTTCACTACTTTCATGTTGTTTTTGGGTACCTAAATTATGATTACCTTTTTTTCGAGGTTGGAACCTAAATTCTGATTCTCCTTTTGGAGTAGGCTTAGACTTCCTATTCCCATTTATACTTTTGGAGTCAGTATCAAAATTCTGATTCCCTCTTTTCATGGTCGGTACCTAAATTCTGATTCTCCTTTTGGGGTAGGCTTAGACGACCTTTACCCATTTACACTTTTGGGTCGTTTCCTAAATTCTAAATCCCTCCTTTCGAGGTCGGTACCTAAATTCTGATTCTCCTTCCGGGGTAGGCTTACACGTCTTATTCCCATTTACACTTTCAGGGTCAGTACTTAAATTTTGATTCCCTCATTTTGAGGACGGTACCTAAATTTTAATTTTCCTTTCAGGGTAGACTTAGACGTCCTATTCCCATTTACACTTTTGGGGTCAGTACCTAATCTCTGATTCCCTCCTTTCAAGTTTGGTACCTAAAATTTGATTCTCCTTCAAGGTAGGCTTATACGTCCTATTCTCATTTACACTTTCGGGGTCAATACTTAAATTCTGATTCCCTCCTTAGAGGTAGATACCTAAATTCTGATTTTCCTTTTGAGGTAGGCTTAGACGTCCTATTTCCATTTACACTTTCAGGGTAAGTGCCTAAAGTTTGATTCCTTCTTTCGAGGTCGGTACCCAAACTCTGATTCTCCTCTTGGGGTAGGCTTTGACATCCTATTCCCATCTACATTTTTGGTATAGGCTTAGACGTCCTATTCCCATCTCCACTTTTGGGTTAGGCTTAGATGTCCTATTCTCATTTCCACTTTCAGGGTAAGCTCAGACACCCTATTCTCATCTCCACTTTTAGGGTAGGCTTAGATGTCCTATTCTCATCTCCACTTTCGAGGTATGCTTAGACTACCCATCTCCACTTTCGGGGTAGGCTTAGACGTCCTATTCCCATTTCCACTTTTTGGGTAGGCTTAGATGCCCTATTCCCATCTCCACTTTTGGGGTAGGCTTCGACGTCCTTTTCCCATCTACACTTTCGGGTTAGCCTTAAACGCCTTATTCCTATCTACACATTTGGATAGGTAGGCTTAAATGTCCTATTCCCATCTACACCTTCAATTAGGCTTAGTCGTCCTATTCCTATGTCCACCTTCTAGGTATGATTAGATGTCCTATTCCCATCTCCACATTTGAGGTAGGCTTAGACGTCCGATTCCAATCTACACTTCTAGGGTAGGCTTAGATGTCCTATTCCCATCCTAACATTCGGGATAGGCTTTGATGCCATATTCCCTCTTTTGCGCTTGTGTTTTCCACTCAATCTAGTTTCCTCGCACATAATTTCATCTCTTTGAAATTTGAAATTGAAATCCAAACTTTCTTGGATACATTCAATTTGAATAAAAACTTTGCTGAGACTGTCGGTTTGCCTGATGATTGTCCCCAAAATCTTCTTACATTTCCCAAGCAAGAGTATCTGATACTCCTCAGTGGAAACAACTGTCACTCAATTCTACAATTCGTTCTAGGTCTATTAACTTAGAAGTCTGAATTGGTTTTATTGATCTCGTCGATCAATGCCAATACGTGCAGTGTGCTTGTCCAGCACAACACACCTATTTGGGGTCCAGTTGTTGACCTCACTTTTGGTTGAGGTCTAGTTTCTTCTTTAGTAGCCTAAGATCTAGCCATAGGACTTTCCAGTTTAATATTCATAGAGGACTAGAAAAGGAACCCTCACCATTGAAAATTCTAAACCTTCCTTTGCTCAACTTGAAGTTCCACATATTGGTCTTAACCTCTAGCACTTAGCAGATGGAGTCAATATGAGGGAGCTCAAGGGGCATCCCCATTAGACTGCTTGACCTTAGAGTTGACCATTGGTGTTGGTATAGAGCTAATACACTCAGTTACACTCACTTTCACTCACATCTAACTCACAAACCTAAATCCAAACATATTGGCTTTGAACCCTTGAGAGGTATGCTCCCTATGGTGAAGACCAGATATAGTATCAGATAACCTCTTCATCTTTTCCTTCAAAACTTTAGAGACGTCCCTAGGACTGGTAATTAGTAGAATTCTCCGACCCAGACGTGACTTAACTAGTCGACGACCTGCAGGTTTTGGAGTAACAATAGTAGCATCGGTGGTGATAACGGTAGTATCAAATTTGCTTCCCAAGCAGAACCTGACGAGAATGTGAGCAGGAAAAGCTTCAGTTAATATTTGAGATCGTCTGGCAGATTTGACATCTTTTTGAATTTCTCTCTTCATGTGAGGGGATGCTGCACATCCCACTCATTTAAGTAATTCATAGACTGAACAACCCTCTTTGGTTGATAATATTTGGAATATTGTACTGACTCATGTGATGGGAGTGGGCCTCTTCCTCTCCCAACCATGTCAATGAGGGAACGGTAAAGTAGCAACAATTTTCTGGACACTTTCAAACCCACTAGTGTCCATTAATGGATGGAACATACTCCCTCGTAGAAGCAGATAGGTCTTCGACAATCCTAGTTCTTCCTGGTGAGAAATTTCATCAAAAGACATTTCTTCATAAATTTGGGCTTTAGTAGCCTTCTGAAACTTTTGTGTGTGGTTTCTCCTTTGCGACTGAGTTAATGGTGCTGCAGTTCTCAAACTCGATCCAATTTCAAACATTGAAGGTGGAACAATGAATCCTTTGGTTGTATCTTTGATGATCATAACCTCTTTTCTCTTAGCAGAAGCGAGAACAACAGGCTTAGCAGGTGCTAGGGTAGTAGTCTTTACCTTCTCATAAGAATGGAAATCCTAGGGATAATTTATATTGAACTCAGCACACGACTCATGAACTTCCAGAGCAATAACTTTCATTATGACAAAGGGAGCCTTTCCGAGCACGACTTCCAGTTTATCAAATTTTGCTCCAAACTTAATGGTGGGGGTGGCGTTGCAGGCATCGTGGCTCAACAGCAGGTTTCACGAGAAAGTGAGCGTAAGGAATGCCATTGCAGCAACTTCGAAAAGGAAGATCTAGGGTTAGTAATTTGGCCAATATCTTGTAATTCTAGTGCGAGCACTAAAAATTAACAAAGCCCTATCTGTAGACTGAGCAGTCTTTTATTTTAATTTTAGATTGTGAAAAATATTTCAGAATTTAGTAAAAGTAACTATGAAAACATGAGAATTTAATTAGGACTTTTATGAATAGGATTTTCCATAGAGATCGGACAAGGAGGTGTGAAAGGGGAATGGTTAAAATTTAGAATATTTATTTTTGAAATCAAAAGGAAGAAGAACTAGGGGATGCCACTGATTTAAAGGAGAACCTCGGTGACTTCCCAAGCTATTCTATGATTTGGCTTGAATTTAGAAGAGAAATATTTAAATGTTTCATCCTGCCAATTTTATTAATTAGGGCTTATATTTGTGTGAGACGATCACACAAATAGCCTGGAAGATGTGAGGATTTATGTCGTAATGAATGACAACCTCAGAATCCTAAAATAGGTTGGGGCTTAAATTGTGTAGCAGAGCCATACAAAGGCCTAAAGAAAACTTTAGGATTTATGTCGCACTAAGCAGACAACCTCAAAGTTCTATGGCTTGTTATTTAATTTTATATAATGGTTTAGTTGGTGTAGACATGTTTTGCTATTGAAGATGGCCGTGTTGCCCACACTGCTAGCTCCAAGTTCCTCGTCATAGCATGTTTAAGTTTTCTAGTGTGTCAAGTCTTGATGTCAAATCAAATGTTTCCTAAGATTATGGTTATTTTAAATATTAAGGGGATCATTAAAGTTGATTACAACGACACTTGTTAGGATCCTACCGTTCCCTCGTTCCGACATCACTTAGTCCAATTGAATTTACTAAACCCAAATTAATGAGTTCCATACTTTCACTGTGGGAAATCTCGTTAGCAACGTAGGTTACCTCCTCCAAGGGATTTCTGATCATTCGATAAAGATGACTTAATTTAGTTGTAATTTTTGTTTTATTTTTTTTTGATTAAATTTTGAGTTGTCTCATATTTTGTCTATTATGGCGGTGAATTTTATCTTGTTTAAATTTTAGTTTTATTTTTGGTTTCAGTTTTGTGGCTATCCTAAAAGTCTCAGTTTGGTCATGCATGGTGACCTTGTTGTTTAACATGCAAGTCTACAAGCAGAAAATAAGAGATATAGAAAGGTAAATAAAAGTAAATTGCAGTGCAATAACTTAAAAGTGTACTTGCCGATTCTTCCCATTCCTCAACCTGAAATGTTAGCTTTGGCGCTTTGGCAATATGTACTATGTACATAATTTTGCAAGGAATTCAAATTGTAGGAGTAGATAAAGGCATAGCTACCAAACCCCAAGTTATGAGTTTATTGAGTCTCGAAAGATTTAGTAGATGATTGGATGGTTTTAGAACAAAATATAGCAAGTTCAATCTACCCTTCAAAGCTTGTCCTTTAAAATATCCAAAAGATTTCAAAGTGCTCGGGGTATGATCCTGAACTACTTTAAAGATTTCTTGAAATATTTCAAGTTCATTTTTGAACTTATCATATCTTTTTATTAATCATCCAAGGTTAAGCTAAGGTTATCCCATTAATCAGAGCAACTTGATGTTTTATTTATCCCAAGGCTAGGACACTTAATTAATTAATTAATATTTCATTTAAGAGTTATGTGAGTCGGTGCCCGTAAGACAAATTTGAGTAAGTAAAGGTTTTGGTGCCCAAAGTTGAAATCGGGCTTGTAGTGTAAAATGGTGTTAATCATCAATCATGTTATCTTTTAAATCCAATCAAATGAGTTCAAATATCAAGCCAAGGTCACTACCAAGCCCTGAATAATCACAGTAGGTGAAATGGTAACTTAAAAAATTTTTTGATTTAAATGACATGCATTTTTATTAAAAGTTCACATTGTCATCAATTATGAGTTTAAAATTAATGAGATGTTATCTACCTAACTCGGACCCATCACTCGAGAACCGTTTAATTTTGATTGACTTCGAAGTCATGATGATTAAGGAAATTACAATTTTGTTCTTATTATAGAAAGGTGGTAAGTGAGTTTCTACCTTTTAATCTCATTGTATTTCAGTCATCCAAACTTGTTCATTAGGATCAAAATTACCCATTTTCCTTTTATTAATCCTAAATTTTTATTAAGGCATCAAAGTCTAAAGTTACTCCTTTGCCTTTGGGTGCCCTTCAGCTCATAACTCATTAATCAAAACTCAAATGACTTTGAGAATTTTGAGAGTGCCCGATCAATTAAAACATTAGAGGAGAAAATGTGGATCTTCAAAATTTAATTTTATTCATGAGAAAGTTATTAGAGGTCCCCTTAGGTCAGAGAAACACTTAGGCAAAATTTCATGATTTTTTGAATTAAATCTTTAATTTAATTCTGTAATTTTTATTAATTTTTATGATTTAATTTAAATGGAAAAGTTCTTTTATTTAGAAAAATTATTTTTAATATTTTTATTAAACCTCTCTGAGCCCAGGGAACTCAAAGAAACAAATTTTACAGTTTTATAATATTTAATTTATTTATTATAATTACTTTAGTGGGAAAATAAGAAAAATTCATTTTACGCTTTTTTTAAAATTTATTTTTAACTTAGAAAAAATAGGAAAAATATCCTAATGAGTTCTAAGTTATTAGGAAAGAATTAGGCATAAATATCCTAATGAGTTCTAAGTGATTAGGAAACAATTAGGCACGATTTAAAATATTTTGGCATTTTTGAGATTTTTAATTATTTTAAATTCAAAATAAAGCTAAAAAATCAATTATTTTCTCAAAAAAAAAAATTTTTCATAAGTGCCCCTCATCATAAGGAAATCAGAAAAACACTTTTCATAATTTTATCAAGTGTATTTAATTTAATATAATTATTTTTGTACAAAAATACAATGTTTCTTAGAAAAATCAACTTAAGTGCTTAAACTTAGTGAAATGATTTTTAAATTTTTACAGTGCATAAACATGATTTTTGCACATAATGTGGAATTGATTTTGTTAATTTTTTTTAGTAGTTAATTTACATAAACTAAAAAAAGATATATACATTTAATTAACTATAGAAATATACATAACTATAGAAATATACAAGCTATAGAAATATACAAGATAATTCAAATCATCTTGACATTTTTCATAAGCTTCTCTGAGCATAGGAAACCTTCTAAAATTATTCCTATAATTTTCCAAGTGGTATTTTAATTTTTATAATTAAAATAAGCTAAAACAAACATCCATAAGTCAAAATAGTCATCTTAGCCTGAAAATTAAGGTTAGAAGCATAGAGACGCCCTCTGACCTTGAAAAAATCAGGGAACATCCCCTCTATCACAAGGAATGAACCCTAGAAGTTTTAAGCTATGGTGAGCAATGCTTGATTATAATGAATTAAAATACTACAGAGAGTATTTAATTTATTAAAAATCAGAGAGTTAACTAAGAAAAATTAATTTTTAGTGCACATTATTTTTTTATGTTCACTGAGTAAGAGGGTATTTTTATTTTATTTTTATAATTTTTCTAGAGAAATTTTTCTAGAGAAAGATATGTGATATGTATTTTTAAAGTTCTAGTATTTAAATAAATAAAATAAATCCAAAATTTTCTATTTAAATGTGTGGCACCACCTCAACCTACGGTGGCTCCGAAAAGCCACATGGCGCTCCGCAATTTGACGCTGCCAGACACCTCCGCGCCTCATCAACTTGCGCTTCACAAATCATCTCTTCATCCGGCTCCATCACGACCGTCCATTGAATAAACGTGCGATCGGATGGCACCCGTTCATCTTCCCAAAATGAGCTAACCTGAAAACCGTTCAAACTAAAGCCTTAAGACCTTCCTCTAGACTCAACCAAATAACATGGGGTTTGTTCTTAAGCCTTCATCTACTCACGACGAGCATATCTATACAACTTATACGATATGAAATACAGTAAAGATATCTGAAGAATCAATACCTTTGTCAAAGGTTCAATAAATTTATCTAAGAGGGCAGGCCTTAATTAGATGGTTGTGGTAGCTTCAATTGGGTCAAACAAAACTCCAGATGAAGTCCTAGGTCTTGGTAAATTGTCTAGATATGATTTCAATTAAGCTCAATTTTAGGTGTTGGTTTAGAGCTAGGTTAGAGGTTATTTGGGATGGGGATTTTGTGGAGAATCAAATCCTCTAATTATGGTATTGTGTGTGCCTAGTTAATTAGAGTTTGGTGGACAGTGGAGGTGTGGAGAAATATGGCCTGGTTCGAGCTAAAATTTTGAACTCAAAATTGAGTTCTCAAATCAAAATTGAGTTCTCAAAGTGGGAACCAGAGGGGGAAAATAGTGGGATTAAGCTGAGTTCTTGGAGAGTCTCTAGAAGTAATTGGATAAAGTTTCCCCAAGGATTTTGCTAACTCTTTTCCATGTCCATGGAGGGGGTAGTTTAAATAGAGGAGGCTACGGTGGATCTCAGGCCAAGCTGAGGTCGAGGGAAGAAAGGCCCTAACAATCCATCAAGCTTAGCTAACTCAGGTGAGTTCAGTTTTGGGTTTTCACTAACTAGGGTTCCTTTGGGGTGACAGTTTTCGATGGCTAAGGTTTTAACTAGCCAGGGTCTAATCACCTCTGAGCTCAGGGAGGTCAGGGGTGCTTAATTATGATTAACTCCCAAGCGTAAGCACTGATGAAGAAGATATTTCAAGTTTATGACAAAAATGGGTAAAATCCCTTAAATCAAGGGACCATTGGTCCATAGCGCTTCTAGGGTGGGCTAGGTGAGTCTAGTCTGGTCAATAGACCCTATTTGGTGGCTGTGGTGTCATTAATTTGGTCGCTTAGGCATAGTTTAATCAATTTTGGTGCATGGGTTCAATTTGGATTGAATTATCTTGAAGTTAAGTTTGGTTTGGGCTAGCCAGACATCGTGCTGAATTTATTGATAAATTTTGTTTGTATGATTGTCATAAATATTTTAGAAAATATTTGGAGTGAGTTTGAATTAATTTGGAGGTTCAATTTGAAGGAATTTGGAAAATTGGTGAATTTTGAGATGTTGGGTTAAACTTGGGTTTAGGTTGGGCTAGAGTTGGGTTAAGTCCCAATTGATGGTTCAAAATGGTCTAGAGGGATGTGATGAAGAGTTTTCAACATTAATTTAGTGCCAATTTTCGGTTTAGGGCATTCAATTTTGTGGAATTTGGGCATATGGCTAAATTGGGGCAAATTTGGGAAATTTGGATTTGGATTGAAATTGAGTGAAATTGAAGCTTAACCATGGTCAATCGATGGTTCAATTTGGTGTGTAGGAATGTTTCAAATGGTTTATGATGCATAATTGGGACAATTGGATGGATTTGGGAGTTCAATTGAGTGGGATTTTGGTTTTAGGCCAAATTGGGGCTTTTTAATTTGGGTTGAAATTGGACTCAAATGTGGGTCAATTGGGCTTGGATTTGGTTTGAATTTAGTTTGATCATGATGAATTTGAATTTAGAATTGAAATTGGAGAAGATCGGGATCAAATTGGTGGACATTTAGGGTGAATTTGACAAATTGGGCCTTTAAGGGCAATTTGGGGCTTTTGGTCAATGTTGGTCAAATTGATAAAATTGGGTTTAATTGAAAGATCAAAATTGGTTTTGAAGACATTTGAAATGATTTTGAGGATTTTGGAAAGTTTAGGCCACAAGGGTATTTTTGTAATTTTGGCAAATTTGGAAGTATTTTGGTAAATATGGCAGATTTGGTGGGGAAAATGGGCTAAGTTTGGTATTTTGGTTAAAGTGAGGTGCTGACCACCTTTTTGAGGTATGGACCAATGGAAAATTCTACTTTAGGTTCTCTATGCATTGGTCTGAGCCAGACCTTAACCTATGGTTAGTAGGTATAGGGGGCCAACTACCAACTACATGAGTCTCCCAAAGGGTTAAGGGGCTCAAAGTTAGATAGGCTTAGGCTTAAGGCAGTGAGTGGAAGTTTAATGTACAGGTGATTGACAGGGTATGCATTAGCAAAAGGCCAACACCCATTGAAAATTGTTAGTAGCTATTTCTTCTATTAAAGAGTATGCATCATGAAGAGGTTTTGACATTAGTGATCCACCTGCAGCAGCATCTATAATAGATCTAAGTGATCCTACTACTTCATTATAGAAAGTTTGAATTATTAATCAATCTGGTAAAGCATGGTAATGGACATTTTCTAAGGAGATTTTTAAATCTTTCCCAGGCTTCATATATCGATTCCCATTCAAACTGACAAAAAGATGTAATATTGTTTTTAAGCTCAACGATTTTTGAGGGTGGAAAATAATTAGCCAAAAATTTATACTAGTGCTCCCCAAGTTCTAATAGATCCATGTGCTAATGAATTTAACCAAGCTTTAGCTTGATCCCTTAATGAGAAAGGAAAAAGTCTAAGCCTAACAACATCATTAGACACTCCATCATAATTAAAATAGCACAAATTCCAAGAAAACTAGCAAGATGTAAGTTAAGATCTTCAGTAGGTGTTCCTCCATAATGATTATTTTTACCATTTGGATAATAGTAGGTTTAAGCTCAAATGAATTAACAACAACATCAGGATTTTGAATAATTAAGTGAAGTTCATCTGCTGTCAGATTAGCATAATCTTTTAAAGGACTTTGTCGATTTTCATTTATTTGATTATCTATTCGCCATTTCGTTCAAATTTTTAATTTATTTTATTTGTTTTCAAATTTTTCTAATAGTACGTTCAAATTTCGAATCGTAAATATTAAACCTTCAGATCCAATATTTCGCATAAATAAATATAATAAGCAAAGAAAAATTTCTTAAAAATACTCTTAAATATATAGATATATATATTTTGTATAAGGAGCATAGTTCCAGTTCATTAATAATAAAAAACAGTTACACATAAGAGAAGAGGGCCTATAATAGAAGGCTACCTCTAAAAAAGAAATGCCATAAAAAAAGGAAGCTATCTAATGTAAGGAAGAGAAAAAAGGTCACTGGACAAAAGGAAGGCCAATGGGGGAGGAATCCTCTTACTAAGCAATGGGACTTCAGTGTGAAGACCCCTTATAGCCGGCCAATTGGATGGTCTATTACCTTCTCTATGTATGTGAGTGAAAATTGTGGAGCAGTTCTTCAGCAAAAGATGAATCCTAGAAATAAAAAAAATTAAGTTCCATGGAATGTCACAAGAACCCTTGATGATGTTGACAAGAAGTAAGGAATCAGACTCAACCCACAGCTGGTTAAAATTGCAGGTTTTGGCAAAATAGAAAGCCCAAAAAAAGCTTGACATTCAGCCTCAAAAGGTCCACAGCCATAACAGGAGAATGAAAATATAAAATGCACTTCCCCCTTTGATTTCTGAAGACACCACCAATACCTGCATATTGTGAAATATAGTTACCATCAGTATTGATCTTTATCCAGCCATTTTGGGGAAGATACCAGCTAATTTTCAAAACTTTAGTAATAGAAGGTTTGGAAGAGGGGGCCAGCTCCAACACAACTCTAAACATTTTGCGTTTAATTAATTTTTGTAAATAAGCAATGCAATTCAAACCCACTTTCATAGGTACTAAGGAAGTAGCTTCATACTTCAGATGATTTCTAGCCATCCAAACAAACCAAGCCACAATATTGGGGATATCGTGATGTTTGACACCCCTCCAATCAAACCAGCAATTATAGAAAACATCCCATGAAAGATTTATGATAGGAACATTCAGCTTTGCTAGCACAAAATTCCAAATTTGCTGTACCCAAGGGCAGGCAAAGAAAAGGTGAGCAAGGGTATCCTCCTCTGTCAAACAAAAAATACATCTAGAGGGTCCTCTAAGACCCTTCAATTTCAAGATATCACAATTTCTTCAATTTCAAGATATCATCAGTGGGAATCAGCTTTGAGAAGAGTCTCCAAATGAAAAAGGACATGGAAGGAGTAAGAAACCTGTTCCAAATTATACCCCAATCCACCACCTGTTGGAGAGGTGTTGGTTGAGATAAGTTCTTTTTTACTACAATTCCGTCCTTTTTCCCTTGTTAAACAGAAATTTTTTGAATATTAGAGATTTGAGAGGGGTTGCAGAATGGAAGGATAGGATTCAGATTCCAGGATAGGATTCGGAAGGATAGGATTCAGATTCCAATTGTCATTCTCCCAAAGATCCTTTACTAACTTGGGGAAAGCGGGAGAATTGTGATCTTGAAGCAGGCTGCCTTCCAAAGACCAATTATCCCAGCACATGTTTACCAAATCTTCACCAATCTCCCAGAAAAACATTTGTTTAGCTTCCTCCCTAATCTAGCTTCCTCCCTAATCTGTTCCTCCCTAATCTGTAGCATCTTTTTCCACATAGGAGAGTCCCCCAAGCAAACAGATAAGTGAGTAGGATGCTTTTGTTGACAGTATTTACCCCATAAGAATTCAGCCCAAAGGGAGTCTTGGAATCTGAATTTAATCCAGAGTTTACAAAGGTTAGTGTGTATTATTTGTGGAAAGGACTTATAGCCCAACCCTCCTTCCATTAAAGGTTTACAAACCTTAGCCCAAGAGGTCCAATGTTTTTGTTTCCTTTAACCATCCCAAAGAAATATATTGAACATTCCTTCTAATAGTCTTTGAGTAGCCTTCTTCATAACATTCATTTGCAAGAGATAAGATGGAATGGCAGATAAAACATTCTTCAGGAGGGTTATCCTACCCCAATTGGATAAATAAGAATTCTCCCAGGCTTGTCGTTTGCTTTGAATCTTCTCTAGGATATGACCAAACTGAAAATTTTTAGTTCTCCCTTTGATAAGAAACACCCCTTAGTTCTCCCTTTGATAAGAAACACCCCTAGATATTTCACTGGAAGGCAGCTGTTGGTGAAGCCAATTAAGTCAGAAACCTAGTTCTTAAACTCACTCTTGCATTGTTTGCTAAAAATAGAAATTCATTTTTGGACATTCAGCTTCATTCCAAAAACATCCTGGAAATTCTCCAAGCACTGCATAAATAATCTAACAGCAAGTTTGGAAGCTTTGGAAAAGATAATAATATCATCAACAAAAGCCAAATGATTAATTAAGATAGAAGATCTATGACTGTAAAGGGAATGGGGTTTCCTGATTGCCATTTCATTCATAGCTCTGGATAAGTAGTCAAAGACCAAAATAAATATGGTAGGAGAGAGTGGATCACCTTGTTTAATACCTCTGGATGCACTAAAAAAACCAAGTGAATTTCAATTAATAAAGATTGAATGAAAATTGTTTGTCAGGCATCTATTGATTAGAGAGACAAAAGAAAGTGGAAAACCTCTGACAATGAGTACTGGTTCAATAAAGCTCCAACTGATTGTATCATAAGCTTTTTTGATATCCAATTTGAGAATTAAATTCCCTCCTCTAGTGGTTCTGTCCAGATCTAATACCAACTCTTGGGCCAAGAGAACATTATCCACAATGCTTCTACCCTTGATAAAGGCTGTCCGATTCCTGCAGATAATGTGATTCAAATGAGGTTGTAATCTATGGACCAAAACATTGCTTATAATCTTTGAAATAACGGAAGTAAGGCTAATAGGTCTAAAATTTTCCCATTTGTGAGGAGCTTTCTCTTTGGGAACCAAAGTAATTGTAGATGAGGAGAAATATTTGGGGAGATCAGCACCCCAGAAAAAACTTTGGACTGTTGCAATAACATTTCCCTTCACAATCAGCCAAGCCTTTTTATAGAAGTCAGTTGTGAACCCATCTGGTCCAGCAACCTTAGCACTATCAATAAAATTGAGGGCATCCTAGATTTCCTTCTCATCGGGAATATCAGTGAGAGAAAGGCTTTTAGTGAACTCCCTTTGTTTATCAAATAATGTGTATTGAATGGAAGGCGTGGGGACAGGAGGTTGTTTGAAAATTTCTTGGAAATACTGAACAACATTCAAAGCTATACCTTCAACAAAAGTAATCAATTGTCCATTATGTGTAATGATTTTGTGAAGAGTAATGCATTTCCTCTTATAGTTGATGCAGGCATGGTAATATTTAGAATTTCTATCCCTATCACAGAATTTCATTTTATTGGCCTTTTGAGCATAGAACTCCTCTTGCATATTGATGGCATCCAACAGTTGTTCATTAGCAGAGTGTAGATTAGTTTCAGAGCCAGGACCATTGACTATGAGTTGTTCTATTTGCAGTACCTTCTTTTCAGCCTCTAGAACATTGCTATCAATGTTCCTCACCACTTCCCAGTTCTACTTAGATAGATGCTTACTGACTTTTTTATGTAAGAGCCCGAGTTTGATACCAGGAAGGTGATGGTGTACATCAGCCCAAGCCAGAGAGACTTGATTTAAAAAATCACCATGAATGGATCACAAATTAAGATATTTGAAGTTAGCTTTACTTTTTATAGTGTTGTAAGAAATGTTAACAAGTAAAGGTCTATGGTAACACCCACTCATAGCCAAGTGTTGGACAGATGTGTGAAGAAAATCTCTAAACCAAATGTCATTCAACAAAATTCTATCCAGCGTTTCCAATATCTTCCCCCTTCTCCAAGTGAACTTAGGACCATTAAATCCCAAATCATATAGTCCAGCAGACTGGATATTATCATTGAAAAAGTTCATAAGGTTGATATCATGAGATCTCCCACCCTTCTTCTCATTAGGTGAAGAGAGGCAATTAAACTCACCCCCAACAAACCAGAAATCCCTTATAGAATTGCTGAAATCTTGTAATTGTTGCCAGAGTTGCTGTCTAGCATTGGAAGAGCAGCCAATATATATAAAAGTGGCAAAGCCATTATAACTGTTTAAGTTAAGTTTCAAATGAATGAATTGGTCTCCCTCTTTGATGACAATACATTGAATCTCCTTCCTGTAGAAAAGCCAAATTTTACTGTTAGTGTTAACAAGTAGCTGAAATCCAAGGAATTTCCTCACATTTTTATTGATATGTTTAATATCATAGGTACAAATATTGCAATGATCCAAGGTGTATACATCCTATTGAGATCCAAAATTCTATTAAGGGATCCAGGATGTGCTAATCCCCTAACATTCCAACAGATGAAATTCATCTAACCAATTGAGGTGGACTTTCCTCTCCTCCTAGTAATTGGCCAGACATTTTGCAGTTATGGCAGTAATATGACCTTTGCTCAGCTATGCCAATATCCACTGTGCTTAGTAGCTAACCAAATTTCCTCTACAGCTAGTAAGGTAAAATATCTTCCAATCAGGATTCTAGCAATAGAGGGTCTGGATAAGTTGAAGGTGTGGATAAGTTGCTTCAATGGTCTTCCCAAAGCTTTGTGAATGTTGAAAAGGACCTTATGGTTAAATAAGTGGAGTTTAAGTCCTGGTAACTTAAACCAAATGGGGGCAATTTCCAATTCTTTACTTGGGTCAAAATCTGGTGTCCACTTTACCAACTTCATTGAGATTCCTTCAATCAATATGGATTATTTTGAGAATATGCTAACATAGTCTTCTTCCCTTTTTAGGTTGATGAGTATGTGTCTCCCATCAAGAAGTCCCACTTTCCAAGCATCTTTGAATTTTACTCCATCAAAGAATCTTCTCAAAAATTCCATTCTAGGATGGCCAAGTTGAAATTTGCCAATTAAGGAGAATTTGTAGCATTCTGTCAGGCCATTTAAGTCCTCCTCAGTAAAATAGATAGCCATTTTCTCACTTTTCTTGCATATAGGTTTGAAAAGAGGGCCATTTCCCCACTTTATCTCTAAAGTTTTTAATTTACCAAATCTATTTAATTTACTGTTACCTGCTCCGGAAACAGCGCCAAAACTTGATCCCAAGAAAATATAGTTGTGTAAAATTTATAAAGTTGACTTCGCTTTACAACAGTGCCAAAAAATTGATGAAGTATTTCTTGAATAATAATATTAAGCACTTAAAGTTGGGATTCTATACAAGTATACATATTGTTATCAAGTAATATAAGTCTTTCTAGTTAAGTCTCAAATATAGATCCCACGATGAAGGTTTAAATTTGAGATGATAAATTAACTAGGAAATTCACAGAAATACAACAAAATTACTATCACTAATTTTGAATGTTTTAAATACTATCAAAACTAAATTATTAACAACTAGTAAAATTTAAATGCAAAGTTTAAAATATTAACTACTAAACTATGTTTATGTGATGAAGTTTTCTAATATGAAAATGCATCTTTCTCACTACAATGAGTTTTTTTGTGAAATAAGATGAAATAATTGGTTTAAATTTGTATTGTGTCAAATAGGAGAAATTTTAACTCTATACCCTGATTAAGTGTTATAGAAAATTATTGGCTAATCTTAGGTTTAATTCCTAAATCCATGGCAAGGTTAGGAGGATACTGGCTCTCCTTCCAGAGCTCCCACTTCCCTTCCCCTGAAGGCTAACACTCATTTTACTTCTTAAACACTAAGAGTGAATTGGGGATTTTAGTCTTTCACCCTAAAAATCTCCAATTCTACACCCAACTATGTATATTTTCTTATTTATTTATACTTAATTCCAAGAATGAAATACTCCTTCATGGACTTAAATGTGATTCTCACTCTTTTGTAAATTTCATACTCCATTTCTCAGATCATATGTTTCCCAACATAGCTTAATAATTCAATTGACTAGATCGAGAAGTAAATTAAGAGAGGTGTTGAATAACCATCACAATTTATTTTATATTTTAACATTGGCACATCCAAATTATCTCTTCATTTCATCATATCTAAGAGTAGGGAGAAAGATAAAAGAAACTACTTAGATTCATGAGAAAGATACAATAAAACACAAATTTTATATATAAAAAGAAAGTTCATACAACAATATTAAACAAACAACACTTATCTGAAACACTTTCTCAAAGCAAATCCCTTGTAGCCTCTCTTAGAAAACATAGGAAGAAGAAATCTCACTTAGCTTCCTCTCCAACACTCTTAGAGAAGAATGCACACTTAAACTCACCACACAAACTCAAAACTATAAAGAAAATAAATGACTAATGGTGTGGAAGAATGCAAAGTGGCACGAAAGGAGTGAAGAGATGTGAAGAAAGATCAAGAGTGAGCAGAGGAGCATGAAGAGTCTTTTCTGATCAATTTAGGCTCTAAATAGAGCATAAGATCAGTTTTCCAATAGGTGTATCCAAAAACTCTTCAAAAAACATCCAAATTTGTTGAATCTTCTAGAAATAGGGTTTGTATCGACACTGACATTGTCGACACCCATTCTGCCGCCGTTGGCACCAGTGGCCCGTGAATATAATCCATACTCTATGTCAAATGGCGCCATGGGTGCTGAACAATTTCTTAAAAATTCCATTTTGACTCCAAATTTCATCCTTTTTGCTTTGTTTTTTTTTCAAGTCCTAAAAATCAACAACTTGCAATAAAACATGAAAAGTAACTTCCCTTAAAGTGCAATATCACCAAAAATGAGTATAAAATATGATCTAAAAATGCAGATATTTTTGGTGTATCAAAATCCCCCAAATTTAAATATTACTTGTCCTCAAGTAACTCTTTTACTACATAAAAACATGACTAATGACAAATATTTTAACTTCTAGATTTCTATATTTTAGTCCACTAAATACAATAGCATAACTTAAGACAAAAGTAAATTAACTCCAGTTAATACTAAAGGTATAAGAATATCTAGATGTTAAGTCTAAGATTTCTTATTCTATTTTCTTTTCAAGGAAAATTTCAAATTATTCATGTTAAAGCCACTTAGAATATCCCTATGAAATAGAACTTCATGAAACTTTACTTGTAAATTTGCTAATACTGAAATATAAGTTTAGAAAATGTAGCCAAGCCTTTTTCTTCAAGTTGATTCAAGTGAAGCCAATTTTTAATTAGGCATCTCCTCAAGCTCCTCCTCACATCTTTTTCTTTTCTTTTTCAGGATCATTTTTAATCCTTTTTCTTTTCTTGTTATGTTTTCATGTGAGGATTACTATATTTGGATAGCCTTTAATGATTTTGAACTTCACTATCTTCTTCTTAAATTTAAGAGCTTTTCACATTCCTTCACTTTATAAATTTATATTAGCTTTAAAATTTTTTCATAAAATTAGCTTTGAATATTTTCTTTTCTTCTTATATGAATCCCTCTTACATGAAACTCTAAGATTCTTAATACTTCAAAAATAAAAATTCCTTTACTTACAATGGAAAAAACATAGTCTTATTCTTTCATACCAAATACCTTAATCTGTAAAATTATTCTTTATTATTATATTTTTTTACTTAAGTTTACTATAAATTTAGAAACACAAATATAATTATCTAAAGTTACCCTCTAATACCAAAGGTCATGTTAAATTTTAAAATATTTTGAAAATATAGCTAATTGAGCACAAATATTATTAAGTTTCTTTTCTTTAAAAAGCAATTTTTCTTTCCCCCCCAAACTTAAATTTTTAAAAGATTTAGCATGAAAAACTGAAAAAATAATAGGTGAAAGAAAACATTTAATGCATAAAGAAAAGACTTACCTGTTGAAGGTTCTGATTTAAAACTTAACTCTAAAATATTGCAGGTGCTAATATGAAAAACTACAAAACTTAAAACATTAAATAACACATAATACATATAAAAATTTGCTAAGAAAGTGTTAACTACAAATACATCCAACAAAGTACTAAAAACTAACAACAGTACTAAAATGGTTTCTAATGTCAAAATAATATCACAAATCTACTGTTCATGATTCAACATTACATTTAAAATAAAGTGGTACACTCTAAAAACAAATAGTCTCAACAATAAAGTACAACCAAACATAAACTGAAAAAAATCTAACTAAAACATCACTAATCATCATCATCATCATCTCCTTCTTGGTAGCATCATATTCAAACTTTGGTCTTATCAAATCATCGAGGTGATCATTTCTGCCCACCATATTTTCTATTCTATGATCCATTCTCAAAATATCTCCCTAGTAGATCATCATTTACTCCATAAGTTTATGGATAGTAGGGGTACTAGAAGTAGTACTTGAAGTAGAAGGAATATCCATGGTCCTACTTCCAGATCACCATCCAACATGAGATTCATATGTCTTTATATTGGTAGGCCCAACAAGTTTTGGAGGTTAAATCCTCTCCTCATTGACTCTAAAATCAACTACTGCCTAGTGTGAAGATCAGGGCAGGGTGTGGGCAGGGAGCGTAACCCCAACAGTAGTCTCTCTTAAAGCAATAGATCGAGTGTTCCTATAAAGAATAAGGCCAACATTTATCCTTCTCATCTGCTAGATACAAAAGTTCAAGATAGCTCTATCCTTTGTAACATCACTATGATGATTTGTTAGTATCATTCTACCAGAAATAAAGTATTGTCAGGGCTTAACTACTACATTTAAGATAGAAAGAGGAAAGTTTACCTTAACACCATTCTTCACCTTCCAAGCTCCTCTTCCATCAGTAAGAAAATAAATAACTTCATCCAGGGCCTCATTTGTAATAGAAAATGATTTGTACTTGATGCTATACACATCTTCTAACTGATAAAATTCATTAATTTTCCTTAGAGTAAACTCCACCATTTTCCCACGAACAAACACATAGTCTTCAGAAGTCTCCTTAAAATTGGCATAAAACTCCATCACTATACCAATAATAGCCTTGGCAGTGAAGTAACAAAAGTTTTCCCACTGCCGGACATTGATTATTCTTTCGACTTCTTCTATCAGATTTTAAAATCCTTGATCCGGAATTACTTTTTTAGTTGTATGTAGACTATTGAAGCAAATGTTGGCTTTGTAATTGACAAACTCTTGATCATCAAAATCCACCTTTCTTTTTCCTTTGCTCATTCTTTGTGCCATGGTAATTTACGAAAATTTGATAAAATCCAAATAAATTTCTAAAAGTTCTGAATATCACAATGTGGAACGTTTTAAACTTAAATATACTAAGTAAGAGTTTTTCACCAAAGAATTTTCGTAAAATCTTCTAAAAAAAATTCAAAATTTCAGATCTCTTCAATGTAAAATAAATTCTTGGTGAAAATTAAAAATTTTGAGTTCAAAGTGTAGCTTTTTCCTAGAGAAGATGAAATCTGAACTTTGATTGCCTTAAAATCTCCTCAAATCTGAGCAATAACAAGCTCTAGGTGCAAAAACTGGAGGTTGAAGATGACTAAAAGGTAAAAATGGCATTTTATTGTGAAAATCACAAATTTTTAAGGTGTTTGAGGGTTTTCGAGTCAAGGGCGATGTTGGCGGCCATGCCGTCGTAGTCGGAGCCAGTGGCCAAAAAATTCATTTTTTCTATTTTTCACAAATTTCATTTTCTTTCAAATTACTCCAAAGTCTAATTAGTCTTTTCAAACAATAATTTTCATCTTAAAATAATTCACAAACAAGCATTTTTACAAACAACACCAAATTAACTTTTATATATAAAAATACACTTTTTACAAATACATTTTTCTAATCACACTTCCACATCAATAAAACAAACTAAATTATAATTCAACATCGAAATCAAGCCACAACACTAGAACGCTTACACAAAACTATACACATAATCAAAGTCAATAGAGTTCTAAAGCAAAGTAAACTAAACCAAATCCACACAATGACATTAAATATATATTTACTTTAAAGTAGTAGAGAGTCCACCTTCTTCCATTATTCTGCTTCATCTTCTGTACTTTCTCCTCCTCTAATATCTCCCATAGATTGATAATGGATGTACAAATTGTAGAAGGGTCAGTATGGGAATTGATAAGTCAAATTTTCATCGATCCATCCATTTTTCTTTAACTGCACCAATCCTGCTTTAACTGTTCTAGTATGATCAAAGTTCTCCTTTATCCTCTAGGTGATCAAAAAGGTAATTAAGATTTCTGATTGCTTTCATAATACTTTGAAGTTCTCTTTTTCATTTTCTTCTCCAAAGCTATTAAACTTTTTCTCCAAAGTTATTGAACTTCCAACTGTTTGTGGCATCAATGGTGTTGAAGCATGTGATGAACGATCCAAAATAATATCTAATGCTTCATTTCCATTCCCAATATAATTATCATTAATAGGAATCATGGGCTTCCAAGGTAATAAAACTTTCTTACAACTTTCATATGGAACTTTCGATTTACTGCAAAGTAATAAAATTGTGGAAGGATGCCCCAGTCCATATATTAGCTCATTCATAATAATATCCATAACAGATTTGAAAATAATAGATTCCACATCAATGGACTTTTCCATTTAAATGTAATAGTTTAAAATGACACTGTCTCTTATAACTCTACTAATCTTCATGGTAGGTAGTAATTTTGCAGAGATGAAGAAATGCCATTGTTTTGATATTGGATTAAGCAGCGAAGCAGAGAAACTAACGTATCCCTCATCTCTGATTTCCCAATTATCACTTTCACCCGTTAAAAAGTTATATACATCTTGCATCATATCTCTCGTTGGGATAAAATTTGTATAATGACACATTGGAACATTTTATATCATATACAAATCATTAATTCAAGCCGGAGTAAATGGTACAGCCTTACCTCGAACGAAGTTGACTCCTTGGATAATTCCATGTAAATTAGCATAGATTTTCTTTATCATTGGTACAACAACTATAGAGGTAGTGTAGCACAAATTTTCTGAACGCCTCTGCATAATGATTTTCTCAATCTGTGAACTTGGATTACACAATCCATGATTGACAAAACCTCTCTCATTTATAAGTCTCTTTTTTGTAATGACAATCGTATAATCTCTGCATGTCAAAACTGATAAACTTTCTTCTATTGAAAACTTCATACCTTGAAGTATGTCTTGAATTGGAAGCCATGAAATTCAAAATTAGAAAGTTCATCCAAGGCAGTTTTTAGGCTTTTAAAAACACCTCTCGGTGGTTATTTATGAGCGCAATCCCGCCAAAGTCTGCCAAATTCACATTGAATGCGCAAAACTACTCGGGACGCCAGCGACGCTCCCGATGTCGCTATTGGCGCCCATTCTTGTGCCGTCGGCGCTAAAGGCGAAAACCGCATCTTTTAATTTTTTTGTTCAATTTGATTCCAAATTTTCTTGTAATACAAAAATTTTTCTTAATTTATGATATATTAAATTTTATAGGATTCAAAAATATTGTTATCTTCTAATATATAAATATGCGTATTAAACAAAATAGTAATATATAAATACATATATTGATTTATATATGGATTGCCTCACAGAAAGCGCTTGGTTTAACGTCGTTAGCCCGACGTACCATTGTTTAATTAGGATGACTTAACATCAAAATCTCTTTAAATTATGGCATGTGCCATCCATAATAATGTTTCAATCGATGCCCAATAACTTTAAATATCTTTCCAATTTTAGGATCTTTAATAACAACAGTTCCATAATGATAGACTTTAATCACCTTAAATGGCCTAACCATCTAGATTTCAGTTTTCATGGAAATAATCTCAATCTTGTATTATGTAATAAAACTTCTTGTCCAGGTTTGAACTTCATTTTAATAATCTTCTGATTATGCCATATTTTCATTTTCTCTTTATATTTTTGCATTATCATATATTTCATTTCTAATCTCCTCAAGTTCATTGAGTTGCAATAATCTTTTCTCACCGGCATCTTTTAGATTAAATTTAAATTTCCTAATAGCCAAAACACTTTATGCTCCAATTCTACTAGTAAGTGGCATGCTTTTCCACAAATAATAACATTCTTATAGGAGACTTATAAGAAGTTTTGTATGCCCATAATGTAATATCTATTTGAGCAAACCAATCCAATCTGTAAGGATTTATAACTTTTTCTAAAATTCTTTTTATTTCACGATTTGATATCTCTGCTAGACCGCTTGTCTAAAGATGATTAATACTAGAGAATTTATGCATAATATCATACTTTTAATCAATTTCTCGATTCTCTCATTCCTAAAATGAGATCCTCTATATGTAATAATTACTCTCGATATTCCATATCTTGTAAAAATATTTTTATTTGAAAACTTAGAAACACTCCGAGAATCACATTTAGGTACAAAAACAACTTCAATTCATTTGGACATATAATCAACAACAAGTAATATATATAAATTTTCAAATGAAGGCATAAATGGTCTCATAAAATCTAATCCCCACACATCAAAAATTTCAACTTCCAATATGTAATTTAGAGGCATTTCATTTCTTCTTGAAATGTTTCCTACTCATTGATATCGATCACATGTTTTAATATATTCATTAAGATCTCTAAAAAGAGTAGGCCAATAAAATACAACTTGCAAAATTATATGTAGTTCTATTTATTCCAAAATGTCTTCCAAATTCAAAATCATGACATCTTTCAATTCTTTGTTGAGTTTCTTCATAAAGCACACACCTTCAAATAATTAGATATTTTCATTGTTTCACAATCTTTCATTTCACCATATCTCAGGGTAGGGAGAAAGATAAGGGAAACTACTCAGGCTTCCTGAGAAAGATACAACAAAACACAAATTTCATACATAAAAGGAAGTTCATACAATAATAATAAACAACCAAAACTTATCTGAACTCTTTCTCAAAGCAAATCTCTTGTAGTCTCTCTTAGAAAATGTAGGAAGAAGAAATCTCTCACTTCTCTTCCTCTCCAACACTCTTAGAGAAGAATTCACACTTAAACTCACCACACAAACTCAAATCTATAAAGAAAATATATGATGAATGGTGTGTAATGGCATGGAAGAATGCGAAGTGGCATGAAGGGGGACAAAGAGATGTGAAGAAAGACCAAGAGCGACCGGAGGAGCACGAAGAGAGTCTTTTCTGATCAACTTTGGATCTAAATAGAGCCTAAGTTTAGTTTTCTAATAGATGCATCCCAAAACTCTTCAAAAAGCATCCAAATTTGTTAAATCTTTTATAAACAGGGTCTGCACCGACACTAGCACCATTGGCGCTAGTTGCCCGTGAATATAATCCATACTCTATGTCAAATGGCACCGTTGGTGCTGAATAATTTTTCAAAAATTTCATTTTGACTCCAAATTTTATCCTTTTTGCTTCCTTTTTGCTCCAAGTCTTAAAAATCAACAACCTGCAATAAAACATGAAAGAAAACTTCAATTAAAGTATAATATCACCAAAAATGCATATTAAATATGTGTCTAAAAATGCACATATTTTTGTTGTATCAGCGCATCTGCGTTAGATTTTGAAACTTTGCTGTTTTGGCTCCAAATTTTGTTCTTTTTTTTTTACTTTTACCTCAAATGCATAAAATTCATATACCTACAACAAAAACTTTAAAATACCCTTCTTTAAATTGCAATATCACAAAAAATAAGCATAAAATATATACTTAAAATAACATATTATTTTGGTGTTTCAGTGACGCTCGCGGATCTACCAAACTCTGAAGCGTACGAATCTGCCGATGCTGAAAAAAATGTAGAGCAGTTTGTTGTGATCAGTAGTACTAAGCAGCAAGTCCGCTTTAATGAAGGTTATTCTAGATTGTTCCTTTAACGAACAAACTTCATCCGAAGATGTGCTGGCTAACTGAGCTAAGCAAATTTCTAGATCAAGTAAGGTCATGACCAGAGATTCCCTCATCTCCTTTGATAGGATCAGAGCATCATAGATGATTAGTTTGGCCGAAAACCTCCTAATATGAGCTAGTACGTTATAATCCACTTTCTAAAACCTCCAATCTTTAATTGATTATGTATCTCTTCCATTGGTAGAGGCTGAGGTGATTCTTCTGAAGTGACTATTACTTTTCCTTCGGAGCTGTTGTCAAGGGTAATACATTCCCACTCAAATTAATTTCCATAAGATCTTCTTCTCTTGACATTGCATCCATATCTTTTGGTGTCATTTCTAAATATGAAAAATATAAGTCTATTGCTATTGGTGTTCCTTGACACTATAGGACTAGCTCCTCACTCCTAGAATTGTAGTAACAGGTGTCATCGTTATCTTCTTCGTTTCCATTAGTTGGCTTATTGGACATTAGTATAATTTAAGGATCAATTTAGCAACTGAGATTAAGATTATATTGTTCATGGTCAGTTATGTTACCAACAAAGACAATCAAAACAAAGCAAAAATCATAATCATTTTATTCAAAAGACCTTGGAGGGGAAAAAAGATAGTCATACACGGTCAGCGGTACGAGAAATTTCTCCCCTGAATCCGAAACAACCAATCTAATAAAGGTAGCCCCTATCCTACCCCTCACACTATCGGTCTTCTGCTCATGCTTGATCTCATTCTTCTTTTTCTTCGGTTGATAACTTATTTGGCATAATTTCCATATTTGGCCTGACACACTGGCAGTTTGTGCTGGTGCGGTCTGAATTTGGAGAAGTTTCTTCTTGAATAATTTGCTGCAAACTGTGCTCCAACCACCCTCATATGAACACAGATCTATTGGGGTGGTTAGACTGACCAAACTCATATTTACACAACTACTTTAAGGTTCTGTTAAGAATTGTTTTGTAATTGTTATATTTCCCTCTTTTAGATTCCTTTAGAGCCAATCCTTGGAACTGAAATAGCTCTTAATTGTGTGTCCAAGTAATCTATAGTAAAGGCAGTGGTTGGGATGATCCTTATTATTGACCTCTTCTGATTTCCTCGACTCTGACAATCTGAACTAAGGCTTCTTCATTAAATTTTTTTAACGTCTTTGGCAAGACTTCAACCTTGAAACAATCTATCATGTTCATCTTTTCGGCAAATGATGAACTCTTTCTACCATCTATCTGGTACGGTCCTCTATGAAATGAATATTGGTCGGAATGGCCATATTGCTAGCCTGCTGCTTCTAGTGAGACTGATCATGCTGTGATGACTGCTAGGCACCCTGACGAGACTGCTCAGCCTGAATTCTCATGGGCTGCTTTCCCTTATTGACTGTGGCTACCAACCCATACTTCTTCTCAAACATCCTAATTGCTACGGATTTATCGAACATTTCCAAAGTTTCCATGTGCTTGACATCCTCTTGCAAGTTGCTAGCCTTGCTGAGTAACTTCTCGAATGACTTAATTGTGAGTCCCTTGAGCATGAAAGCTACTGGTCCATGAATGATTTTGAGCGGAACCTCAACCACATGTTGTTTCTGTAGCTGAGGCTCATAATTCATGGTCAAGTTTCTCTACCTCAAAATATAGTCAATTAAGGTCTTGTTGGACTTCTGTCTTTCCACTATGAGATCTCCTATGGTGAAATGATTATGTGCTACGATAAAACTTTTCTTGAACAAGTGCTCCAACTCGGCGAACGTCCTCACATATCCGTTGGGCAACTCAACATACCAATCAAATGATATCCTGAATAAACTACTAATAAACTGTTAGAACAACAATGCTTCATTGCCTCTAGCATTACAACAACTGGCTCTAAAGTGGGATATATGTTGAGAGGGATTTTTAGTTCCATTGAATGTCTTGAAATTTAGCGACACAAAGCACTTAGGATATGGTATGGCATCAAATTCCTCATGGTAAGGTCTACCCTTTAAAACTGATGCCCTCCTTTGGATTGGGCTAAGGCTTTCCTCACTTACTGTTCAACCATTTGCATTATGTCTGTCTCCGGTATCAAGCCGTGGATGGAATTTTTCTTCTTGTGGTTCTTCTCAACTAGCGAAAGCACTTCCATTTTATCATCTGTAATATGCACGACCTCGAGCTAATTGACCTCTGGTTAAGCTAATTGTTGCGACTGAGATTGTTCATGCATTGTAGCCATGACAGTCATTCTGGTGGCCATCTCCTCCAACCTATTCTCCATTCAGATGATCTCTTCATCGCTTAGTTGAATGGCCCATCGCAGAACATTCATGATGCTCTCCTCACCAGAGAGAGGAGCATCACACATAGATGTAGCGGCTCTAGTTTCAATGCCTATAATTTTCATGAACTCCTCATCGAGATAATCCATGAAATCCAAATCTTTGTCGTCATTAGCACCCACTCCTCACTCTTTAGCCAATTCTGCAATTTTTGCTTTGACCTTCTCTACCTTATCATTAATTTATTTCTCCTGAATCTTGTAATCTATGGGTCTTTCATGAACACCATCTTGCTCGAAAATAGACTCTATAACAACGGTGGCAACAATTCCTTGCACATCGGACCTATGCTCCATAATACTACCCCACGGGCTTATCAGGAAATACTGGTATGACACCTTTGGGTTCCTACACTCTCATCATCAGCGTTGATGCTTTAAGATGGAGTGTCTCATAGGAGGCATCAGTGTGTCAAAGAGAAGTATGCTCCCCACAGTGCAACCAAGTACACCAGTAGGAGGTCTCTTCCCCATATCCTTCTTTGAGAAGTTTTCATGAACGACAGTAGGTAGTATACTTGGACCCAGACATGACTTGATTGGTCGACAACCTACAGACATCAAAATAATGATAGTGGAATCTATGGCTGTGGTAACAATAGTGGCTCGACTTCTAAGATAGAATCTGACTAGAACATGGGCTGTAGGTACTTCAACTAATCTGTGGAGCTGGAGGACAAATCTAACATCCTTCTAAATTTCTTTCTTCATTCAAGGTGAAACTACGCATCCCACTCACTTGTGTAACCCATCGATAGTATGCCCCTCTTTGAAAGCTAGTCTTTCGAAGACTATACAAACATTGGTGAAAGGAGTAGGCCTCTCCATCTCATTATCATGATCTTGTGGTGACGGCAGAGCAACAACAATCATATTGATGATTTTATCCTCAGTGGTATACATCAACAAATGAAACCTACTTCCTTATAGGAGAGGAGAAACCTCAGGAAATCCAAATTCCTCCTGGTGAAGAATCTCATCAATAGGGGTTATCCTCTAAAGTTTGCGCCCTGGTGGCCCTCTGAATCTTCCAGTTTCAGTTTCTTCTTAATGACTTAGTCATTAACTTAACCCTTGACAGAACCAATCTCAAATACTGATGACAGAGTAGTGCATGCATCAGATGTATCCTCCTCAATCAAAACTTCTTTTGCTTTAGCAGACGGTATAGTCGGAACAGTAATAGTGAATCTGACAGTAGTAGGTGTAACGACTCTCAAGAAGATGGATGAATGGTTAACAGACTTAATGTTTATTGGGGTGATAACAATCTTAACCTTCTTGTAAGAAGGGAAGTTCTTGGGACAATTCAAATCAAACTCAGAAAATGATTCTTGAACCTCCGGAGCAACAACCTTATTGACAACGAACGGGGCCTTTAAAAGTAAGACTTCAAATTCAGCAAATCCGACTCTAAACTTGATCATAGGTGCAATTCTGTGGGTGTTACAGTTGGTAGGCAGATTACAAGAGAAAGTGAGAGTAAGGAATGCCATCATAACATCTTCAAAGAAAAAGTTTTGAGGGTTAGTATCAGCCAACAACTTGAAATTTTAGTGCGAATGCTAAAAATTAACAAAGGTCATTTTGTGGACTGAGCACATTCTTTCCTATTTTATTTTCAAATTTAATGTTAATTTGTGATTATAGCTTTAAAGAGATTTGATTAAAATTAAATGAGGGAGAATAGACATAAGGACTTGGCTTACATTGTAAAATAGCAATCCAAACCAGAAACATATAAGAAAATGATGAAGTTTAGGACCCCGTGCGGGACCAACTTCATAACGCACATCGTCTAGGCGAAACTACTCCCCTAACACACTTATTATGGGGTCCAACCCACATAAAAAGATAAAGTCCTAAAAGATTTCTGAACCTCTCTATTTAAAGATGGTTAAATATATGGTCCGAGTATCTAAATGAGTTGATCGTAGTTGTCCAAGAAAGAAATGGACAAAACATGCCAACGAAAAAAGAGTAATCTAGCCCAGGAGGGACATTGGTACATTATTAATTTAGCAAGACAAGACTTTTCTGATAATAATGAAGAGAGAAACCACTCCCCAGCGGAGTCGTCAGAAATTTGTCGGTTGCCAAATCGAGAAAAGGATTTTTGATTTCATATAATTTATATTATAATTTAAAAATTAATGTTTTAATCTTGAAAATACATGACCAAACATATCCCATATATACAATAGTTTAAATAAACTAGCACAACACCACAAGTGACATACCTAACCCAAGAAATTGAGTTTACTAGTGATGCTTGATTAAATAAACTAAAAAATTTATGACATCCATTTTAGTCTGTAAAACCATTTACATTCACCAACAAGTTCCGTTATCTAATATGAAAAATTAGACAAGGTTTACTTTAAGTTGGGTTCTTAAAGTTTCTTATAAGGGTAAGCCCCTATAGTTAATTACATCTTAAGTGACTGTGGTCACCTAAGAAATCTCTTAATTTATATGAAAAAGTATTATCTTCAAGTATTTCAAAGGGTAGGACTTTTCAAAGGCTGAACCAAGGAGTGTCAAATGGGAAAGGCTAAAATTTAGAACATTATTATGGAATCCAAATGGAGAAAACTAGGGGTCGTCATAGATTTAGAGGAGAACCTCAGTGAAATCCCAAGGTCTCATATGGTTTGGCTTCAATTTTGAGAAAAAAATTATTGAATGTTTCATCCTGCTAGTTTCATTAATTAGGGCTTACACTATATCACACAATCATAGAAATATCTTGGAAGATAGGAAGATTTATGTCGTAACAAACAATAACCTCAAAGCCTAAGGTGAGTTAAGGCTTGAATAGCATAATATGATTGTGCAAAGGCTTAAAGATAAGGTGAGAATTTATATTACACTAGGCAAACAATCTCAAAATCTTATGGCTTGTTATTTAATTATAAAGAACATTTATTTTTGTAAATGCACTTATCTTGATGCCCACCATGCTAGCTCTAAGCTCCTCGTTGGAGTAGCAACCCGAAGGTCTAAAGGTTGAAAAGGTTTTAGAACGTATGTTTATGTGACAAATTTTTGTTGTCCAAGTATTATTGGGGGAGGTTAAAGTTGATTAAAGTGACACCTGTTAGGATCTCATGGTTCCCTCATTCTGGTACCACTATTTTCTATTGAATTTACTTAGTTAAAATTAGTTGTTAAGTTCATTTAAACCCGTGAGATCTCAATAGCAACTGTGAATTACCTCTTCTGAGGAACTCCTGTAAATTCAAATGAACATGTTATGAGATTGTTGTTTGTTTTTTTAGATGTTATTTAATTTTGAAAATATGTTGTGTTTTGCATATAAAGTAAGTAAGCACAGGTATAAAAATGTTGTAAAATAGAGAAATAACAATGCATAAAATATAAATGCATACCTTTCATCCTCTCACTACTCTCGCTGTATGTTTAGCATCATAAAGCAAAATATATTTGTAGGAATAAAATAAATTATAGGAAAACAAACAGAATCATCCGGTACAGAAAAATCAGGAAAACTAATTGTAGCGAAACTCAAGTAAAAAGAAAACATGTAGTCACATATGGAAGATCATAATTGGGTGTAAGACATTAAAAAAAGTGGGGGCTCAGAGTTGTGCTGTGTGTTTCCCTACCTTAAGTAAGTGATACCAACTTGACAATCTGCGGAGAGCAGTGCTAACCTCGATCCAAATGATTAACCATGGACCTTCATAAACTTTCATTTGAATTTAATTTTCATGCATTTAAAGTTTAATTATCATGGAGAAGAGATTTTTGTTAAAAATATTTGGTAAATTAATGCAATCCACAAGTTAATCAATCTAATCGAGTTAGGACAACATGCAACCTAATATTATCGTAGGCAATCTTCTTCTCAAGAGTCATCGAATAGTATCGTCGGTACTTATCTTTTTCTTTTATTAAAGGTCCTTGAGGTAGGAGATACTATTAAAAAATCCCACATCGCATCCCTTGTTTTAGCACACATTAGCATTATCGCCATTGCCCTAACCGCCTAGAACTCAGACTTACATAAGCCTAATGATCCATATGTGGCAAAAAAATATCCACATTTTCTCACAAGGATTGAAATACCTTAGAGTGACTCAAATTCATGAGCATTGGGTTAATTAATAAAAGATAAGTAGTGTAGGATTTTTTTATTGATTTTGATGAATTAACTAGTTTTGAGGCATAATTTGGTGGGCCTCAAAAAATTTTAATGGATGATTTCATGAAAAAAGAATAATAAGTCCAATTGCCTTTCAAAATATTTGAAAGATAATAAAACGTTTTTTAGCATAACCCTAAACAAATTTTAAAACACTATGAAACTTTTCGAGTTCATTTAGACTTATTATGTTGCTCAATTAATCATCCAAAGTTAGATTTAGTTACAATGAATGAATACAATCTATGTTCAGTGAATTTTAATATTTTAATTCCCAAAGTTACAATGAATGAATACAATCTATGTTCAGTGAATATTAATATTTTAATTCCCAAGAATGTGGTAGTCTAACAGTCACTTGACATTTTAATTAAGAGTTATGAAAGTGGATACCCTTAGCGCAAACTCAAGTCATTAAGAACCTTGTACCCACCATTAATGCTAGGTTTGTAGTGTTTAAGGGAATTCATAAATTAGTCATGTTTATATTTTATAATCCTCATTAAATAGGTTTAAATATCAAACCTAGCTCACCGCCAATTCTCTAAATCCAATCTTTAGTGTAGGTTTGTACTAATCAAAGGTGCTAAATTAAATGAAATTAAATTCTCATTAAGGGATCATGCTATCAGCTAATCATTAATTAGGGGCTTCAAATAAGTGAATTATTATCTTCCTAGTTTAAGCCCACTACCTTTGTATCATCCAACTGATTTAACCTCTAAGTTATAACAATTTATAAAATTACCATTTTATCCTTATCATAAGAAGGTGACAAGTTGGTTTCTACCCCTTAACCCATTATGTATCAAGCATCCAAAAGGGTTTACTACGATCAAAATTACCCAGTCACCCCTTTGGTTAACCTAAAATTTAATTAGGGTATCGAAATCTCAAAATTTCCATTTTTCCCGTACGGTCATTCCACTGTATAACCCATTAAATACAAAAACACAAATGACTCTGAAATTTTTATGGTACCCAACTCATGGGTCAATTAAAATATGAGAGGAGAAATTATAAATTTTCTAATTTTTATTTAATTTACATACCCAAAAATAAGAATTTCATTATTAATTTATTTAACTAATCATAGAAAGATTTTTGCTCATGGGAAAGTTATTGGAGGTTTACTTTGGTCAAAGGACTACTTGGAAAATGTTTAATGATTTTTCAAACTATATTTTAATTCTTATAATTATTTATTAATTTTAGTGATCATTTATATAGGAAATATATTTTAATTTCAAAAATTGTTTTTTATATTTTTCATAAATCTCACTAAGTTGAGAGAACTCAAAGAAGCAAACATTTAAATTTTATGAATTCTATTCTATTTATTATAATTATTTTAATAGAAAATTAAGGAAAATGTACATTTAAAAATACATAACTACATTAGAAAATAAACTAGGAAAAAATATTTCGAAAGGGTCCTTAGTGATCAGGGAACAATTAGGAACATTTTGGTGTATTTCTGTACTTTTGCAATTTTTGAATATTTTTAATTATTTTTAATTTAAAAAATATCTCAAAAATAAACTATTTATTTTAAAATAAATTTTATTTTTTCAAGTTCCCGTGATCACAAGGAACTTAGAAAACTACTTTTCATAATTTTCCAAATTATAATTTAATTATTATAATTATTTTAATGCAAAAAAAACCATTTTATTTGAGAAATAGACTTCAGTGAACAAATTAACTCAAATTGGTTTCAAATTTTTATAGTGAGTTAAAATAATCTTTATTTATAGTCTGGAATTAATTTTGCTAATTTTTAATGATATTATATTTATTTAATTTTGTATGTGTTAAAATGACTTAATTAGCTATAATAATGTACATAATTATTTAAACTTAATTTATATTTTTCTTAGCGTCCACTGATCATAAGGAACCTACCAAAAAAAAAACTCATATTTTTTTTATTACTAGTTTAGTTTATATAATTGATTTAGTCAAAAATGGGCCAATAAACTTGAAAATTAGGGTTTCAGAACTAGAGGTGCCCTTTAACTTTAGAAAAATCAAGAGACATCCTCACTATCATGAGGAATCAACCCCTAAAGATTTGAAACATGGTGATTAATATTTAATTAATTAAATATAAAATAGTTTGGTGTGTATTTAATCAATTAAAAATTAGAGATATATTGAATAATTTTTATCTTTATTCTGCATTGCTTTCCTATGTTCACTAAGTAAGAGAGTAATTTGATTTTATTTTTATGATTTTTCTAAAACAAGTTATGCATTTCTAAAGTTTCAATATTTAATTAAATCCAAAAATACCATATTTATTTACTTATCCAAGCGGCGCTGATTGGATCTTCGACAACTCCAAAAGACCACGCGACGTGCTCCCATTCAAATGACATCCATTCATCATCCCCATCTGTTCTAAACCAAGAACCGTCCGCACTAAAATGCTTCGATCTCACATGATACTCAACCAAATCCCTCACGATTTGTTTCTATAACATTATCTAATCAAAGCAAACATATCCATATGGCTAGATATATTTGAAATTAACATTCTCTTCCCAATTAATGAAACGAGCACATTTTGGGGTTTTTGATCTATACCTTAGCCCAAAATATGAGGACTCGATTGGGTTGGTTGTAGGAGGACTCTATTGGGTTGGTTGTAGATGTTCATTGTGACTCCATGAAGCTCATCCAAGCACCAATTTGAGCTTAGGTTGAGCCTAGGCAAGAGTTCGATCCGGGGGGTGATGCGGTCTTTATTTAGAAGTGAGTTAAAGTGCTCAACAGAGGGGGATTTTGATGGGAAACTTCTTCATTTGGTTTGAGGAAGCTTTTGGGTGTTTTAATTTTTTCTTTGGTGGAGTATAATGGATTGACAAAGAAAAGCCCTAGATTTTGAACTCAAAATTGAGCTTTGGCAGAGGGTTTCAATGGGGGAAATGGTTGGATTGATCTAAGAAAGACTTAGGGAAGCTCTGATGAGAATTTCACATTGTTTCCCTAGAGAATTTGATCATCTTCTCACTTGACAATGAGAGGATAATTTTATATCCATGGCAAAGGGGAGGGCCTCAGGCTCTAATTGGCTAGTGCAAGAAGGCTGAGGTGGAGGGCTAAGCAGCACAAAGATCCAATGGGGAAGTGCAACAGTGGATGGGTTCAAATTTGAGTTCAAAGAAGGGGAGGTCTTCTTGGACTTCAGCTTTCCAGTGACTAGGTTGGCTGGCTAGAGTTAGGGTTGTGGCTAGCTAGCTCAGGGAGGTCAGAGGAGGGTTTAATTGTGATTAGCTTGGTGGTTTGATGGGGTGATGACAAGTGATAGAGAGCTTAGCCAAATTAGGGAGAAAATCTCCTTGATTTGGGGGACCCTTGGCTCATGGCTCAAATCTTGGGTCTTGGGCGATTTGATTAGCATCCTAGGTGGCTAATGAAGGCAGGAGATGATTAAGGTTAGTTAATGCAAAAGATTTTAGTTGATTTGTGGTTTAGGTTCAAAAATAGAGTTTTGGCCAAAAGTTGGATTTGGGCTTGGCCTAAAATAGTTTGAAGGGTCCAACGGGTCCAAGAGGATGTCATGAAAAGTTTAAGAAGTAAATTTGAGGAATTTGAGTTGATCCTAAAGATCAACTTGATGGACTTTTTAAGTTAGGTCAATTTTGGGGAAATGGATTTGAGCTTGGGTTTAGGTTGGGAAAGGTTTTGGATCATGGCCAATTGAAGGCTTCATTTGGTGTAGGAAAATGTCATGAAGAGTTTATAATAAAAAAAATGAGAAAATTGGATAAGTTAGGGTGTTTAATTTGATGAAAATTTGGTTTAAGGTCAAATTAGGGGTTAAAATTAGGATTGGAATTTGGGTGTGAAATTTGAATCAATTGGGCTTGAGTTTGATTCAAAATTGGTTTATATATGACAAAATGAAGTTTAGATTTGAAATTGGGGAAATTTGAGATCATTTTGATGGAAATTTGGGTTGAATTAGGGTAGTTGGGTCATAAAGGGAAAAAATTGGGATTTTGGTCAAAATTGGTCAAATTGGTAAAATTGGACTTCATGCGTAGTCAATATTTGTTATGGGAGTGTTCAGAACGATTTGGGAGGTTTTGGAAAAATTTGGGCCACCAAGGGCATTTTGGTATTTTTGGCAATTTTGGCGGTAGTTTGGGAATTTTGAAAATTTTTGGATGTTTTGGGCAATTTGAGTAGCTTAAAAGAGTTTGATATGATTTTTGGACAAAATTTGATAACTTGGGCGAATTTTGAAAAATTAGGGTTTCAAGGGTAATTTGGTAATTTTAAGAAAGTTTGATGACAAAAGGCTAAATTGGGTATTTGGGTAGAATGAGATCAATTGAGGATGCTAATTACAAAATTATCCTTTTTTGAGCCATGAGTCTAAGGGAGCTCCCACAATGAATCCTCCATGCGTTGGTCTTAGCCAAACCCTAGCCTAGGGCTAAGGATTTAGAGGACCATCCCCATGAGTTTCTAAAAGAGCAGGGGATCAAGCTAAGCATGTTTAGTAAAAGGTTTAGGTTGTGAGTGAAGGTGAGAGGTATCAAGTGAGTGTGTGCAAGACTGACCAAGACCACACCTCTTAGGGCTAACCCTAAGGCTACACAGTCTAATGGGGACTCTTCTTGAGCTCCCACATATTGTCGCCACCTACGTAGTGCTATAGGTTAAAACCAACATGTGGAACTTGGAACTTCAAGATGAGCAAACAGCAAACAAGAGTTTTAGAATTTTTAATGGTGAGGGTTCCATGACTAGTCCTCTAGGATAGTCAACATGAAAGTCCTATGGCTAGGTCCTAGGCTTTTAAGGAATAGACTAGACCTCAACCAAAAGTAAGGTCAATAGGGGTTTGATTTCAAATTTAGCTCTTCCGTTTCAAATTAAGTTTTTATCAATTTTATTCTCTTGAAGAAATCATATTAGGAGCATCCTCGAACTCAAATGTATCCTCAAAATTGTACCCTTGGGCACCATAAATAATTTCTACACCAAGGCACACCTTTACTATTTCATTTTCTTTATCATGGATAGGTATTTTGCATCCTCTGCCAGTACTTTCTAGTGGTGAATCTTGATTGACTTGAGCCTTTACTTATCTTTTCATATCAATTTAAACGAATTTAAATGCACTTGTATGTGTCAGCTATTTTCCTCCCATTTGTAAGACATTTCAAACTTATAAAATGCAAGATATGAATGAAATTTTTGTTTTTAAACTACATTGTAATTTCATTTGACCAATTTGAAATCTAACTTCTAAATAAGTCATTAATTTAATTTCAATAAGAAAATAATTTGCCAACTTATTTTGCTTGTTTGACTCTATGACTCTTTATCTCTAGTTTCTCTAGATTCAAATGTTCTCCAAACATAATTGTTATTATAAAATAAAATCTGATAAGTATTCATTTTAAATTCAATAATTCCATTCTAATTTAAGTAAATTAAACTTCAAATTTAATTAAAACGAACCTTATCCTTCAAAGTGATTCGTCCATCAATCTTGAAACTCTATCTCTCTTACTCAGTTAGGTCCTCCATTCAAATACATCTACTGTTAAGACTTTAATAAGATATAATATATATATATATATATATTGTAAAGGAGCTTAGGTAACTCTTGGTTTATAAAAACCAAAAAGGAAGTTAACATAACCTGGAAGGAGATCCTCCCAAAAAAAAAAAACCCTTAGATAAGGGAGGGCCAAGAGGTCTCCCTTCAAAAGAAATGCTAAAGGAGGAGGAGGAGAATATTTGCTAATCAGAATTTCCTCAGAGTGGAGCCCAAATCTTGCTAGCCAATTTGCTAGTCTGTTGCATTCTTTGTAAATATGAGAATAAAGTAACCTGATTCCCAAACTCAGTCTTCAAATGTTATCAATCCAAAATAGAAGGTTCCAAAAGCAAGTCATCCTTCCATTTAAAATGTTGATTACAGATAAGGAATCATATTCAACAAGAACTTGATCAAAATCACACCTCTTTGCAATGAAGATGGCCCAAAATACTGCTTGAATTTCAACTTCAAGAGGATCTCTAGCGCAAATAGGATAGTGTAAAAAGTGCAAGCAGTTGCCCTTATAATCCCTCAATACATCTCCCATCCTAGCATGAGGGGCTGAAAAACTACCATTACTAATCACTTTGATCCAACCAGCAGAAGTAGGCTACTAAAGGATAAGAGTATAAGAAAGACTCCTTGGAATACTCTGAACTTGCTGGCAAAGAATGTAAGGAAATTTCTTATACCTAGAGAGTTTCTGCATCTAACAAAAGAACTTATTAGCAATAGCAGTAGCTTCCAATTTAGAATCCTCAAACATGATGTGATTTCTTGCCATACAAACAAACCAAGCAATAATGCAATGCACAAGAGCTAAGGATTGGACAAACCAATTCTGCCAGCACTGAAAAAAAATTAAGCCAGGACAACTGTAGAGACTGGATCTTCAGTTTGGCCATTATACAACTCCAAACTTGATGAATAAAAGCACAGTTAAAGAAGATGTGTTGAATTGATTCCTCCTCAGATCTACAAAAAGCCCACCTAGAAGGGCCCCTCAATCCCTTCAATTTCAATGTCATATGTTGGTAGCAGTTTGAGAAGAGTCTCCAAAAAAAAAAAAAAATAGAAGGAGACAATAATTTACTCTAGACCATTGATCCCCATTGAAAATTCTACTAAGGGAAATAGATTTTAGAAATTGCAACTGACAGAGTCCGAGACAAGCTCTTTTTGACCACAACTTTGTCTTTCTTAAAATTATCAATTGGTATCATCATAACTTTTTTTGATTTGAGAAGTGTCCAGAATACTCTGAAGTGCCTACAGGTTCCAACTATCATCAGTCCAAAGATCAGCCACCTGAAGTGAGACATCAACAGTTTGATGGGAATATGGGTTCAGCTTGCCCTCCGATGTCTAGTTATCCAGCAATAAATTTATCTTTCCCTCGCCAAATTCCCATATGAAAAGGTTTTCAGCCTTGGAGCTGACTTTTGACATATTAATCCAAATTCTGGAATCACCAATTTTCCTTAATACCAAAGAGGGATGTAGATCCCTACAGTATTTACCTTTCATGAATTAGGCCTGGAAAGAGGATTGTGCTCTGAACATTATCTAAATTTTGGAATCACCAATTTTCCTTAACACCATAGAGGGATGTAGATCCTTACAGTAGTTAACTTTCATGAATTAGGCCTGGAAAGAGGATTGTGCTCTGAACATTATCCACAGTTTACAAAAATTGGTTTGGGTAATATGTTGAATGCTCCTAAATCCCAAACCACCTGCTCTAGTAGTCTTGCAGACCTGTTGCCATCTCACCCAGTGCACTTGCTTTCTTTGACCAGGCCACAAAAAATGATAAAAGGTTCTTCCAAGAGTGTTCTGGATAGATTTCTTTATCACAAAAACTTGGGATAAATATGAAGGTAGAGCTACCAAGACAACATAAATTCTACTTCCATTAGATAGAAAAGATGTTGGCCAGCAGTTAAGTTTATGATGTAGTTTCACTACAATCTCATCAAAATGAATTTACCTTGTCCTACCTTTCAGCAGATAAGCCCCCAAATATTTTAAAGTAAGAGAACTAGTACAAAAACCAGTGAGGTCAATGATTTAATGTTTGATTTTAGGTTTAATTCTTTTGCTGAAGACAACCAGACATTTTTGGGAAATGAATTGCATACTATAATTTGATTAGAATTTATCCAAACATTGAACAATCAATCTAATAGCTGGCTTAGTAGCTTTTTCAAATACAAAAACAGCATGAGCAAACGCTAAATGTTTAATAACAGTGTTGGAATTGTAGGTAAATAAGGTATGGGAAAGAAAGATTGTAGAGAACAAGGATCACCTTGCTTGATACCTCCAGATGCACTAAAAAAGCCATGAGACATATCATTAATGAAAATTAAGTGATAGTTATTAGATAACCACTTATTAATTAGAGAAATAAAAGAAGCAGAAAAACCTCTAGCAGTAAGCCCTTCCTCAATGAAACCCCAATGTATGTTATCATAAGCTTTTTGATATCATATTTGAAAATAACATTCCCACCTCTGTACTATTTATCCAAAACCAAAACCAATTCCTGTGCCAAGAGTACATTCTCCACATTGCTTCTCCCTTTTATGAAAGCATACTGATTTTCACATATGAGATAGGGGAGGTGAGGTTGAGGCTAAATTCTATTTGAGAGCACTTTACTTATGATCTTAGACATTACATTTGTAAGGTTGATAGGCCTAAAATGTTCCCACTTCCGCTTAGAGTTATTTTTAGGTATTAGAGTAATGGTGGAACATTTAAAGTAGTTAGGAAGATCCATCCCTCTAAAGAAGCTTTGAACAACTTCCATACTATCTGATTTGATAATAATCCATGACTTTTTATAGAAGTCTGCATTAAGCCTATCAGGGCCAACAAATTTTGAACTGTTAAGGGAGGTCAAGGCTACTCAAACTTCCTTCTCCTCAAATATAAAGTCAAGATCAAGGCCCTCGTATACTCCACATCATTGCAGAACAAATTCCTTTGAATTGGAACTCTAGTGCATTGAGATTGAGCAAAGAGATGTTGAAAGTAACTAACAGACCTTGAAGCTGTAGAATCTGCATAATTAAGCTAGACTCTAGAAGGATTCTAAATTTTATGAATAGTCTTACAGTTCCTTTTATAATTGATGCATGCATGAAAATATTTAGAGTTCTCATCCCCCTCATATAATTTAGCCTTAACAACCTTTTGTGCATAGAAATCCTCCTGCATAGAAATGGCATTCATCAAGGCTTTAGTTGCTATATCCAAGTCAGATTCTAGGTCAGGATTGGACACCAATCTAGCCTCCAGTTGAGCAACTAATCTTTCAAGCTCCTGAACCTTCACATGAATATCCCCCAATACAAACCAATTCCAAGCAGATAGATGCTTACCAAGCTTTTTATGAATAGAAATTAGGAGGGGTCTATGGTCTGACCAGTCATGTTGAGGTATCTGAAACAAGATTTGCTTTTGGTGGGGAAGGCTGCAATAGAAATTAAGAGGGGTCTATGCTCTAACTAGTCATGTTGAGGTGATGAACAAAATGTGTAGAAAGTTAGGTGCAGAATTGACAAACACTCTATCCAATCTTTCCCATAGTGAGATTCTTCTCCAAGTGTATTTTGGGCCATTGAAGCCTAAGTCATATAACCCAGTCAAGCTAATGCTGTCATTGAAGAGATTGATGTGATTAAGATCAGGAAGCCTGCCCCCAAGTTTTTCAGAGGGACCAGATAGGCAATTAAATGCACCACCAACAATCTAAATTGAATTACACGATGTGATAATATTTTGAAGGTTGCACCATAACTCTCTTTTAGCTGTAACTGAACGCCCAACATAAATGAAAGTAGTCAGGCCACCTTGACTCGCAATGTTGAATTGTAAATGGAGAAATTGTGAATGATCCCTTAAAATATCACATTGAATCTCCCTCCTACACAACATCCAAACATTGTTATTAAGATTTGAAAAGTGTGAAAAGCCGTGGAACTTATTTTAAATGTTATAAGGGTCTTTAGAGACCATAGGCTCCAAGTTAACAATAATCCAAAATTTATACATCCTATTAAGGGCAAGGAGTTTTTTAAGTGACTTAGGATGAGCCAATCCCCTAACATTCCAGCAGAGAAAGTTTATCGTTCCAGGGAGATGGATTTCCCCCTCCTTCTAGCTCTAGCCATGGCATCCTTCCTTCTTTGATAAGAGGTTCTTTCCAACAGTGATGGAGCACCTTCCTGCAATTGTTTCAGCTCCATGATACCCTTCTTCTTTTTTCTTGACTTTTGAACTTGTCAATCATCATCTAAAGTTGAATTTATCTGCATGACTAAATTTTCATCCAGGGAGTAACCCAAGTAAGAATTCCCTCTAAGATCTCCAGGATCCGTAGAAACATGCAATTCAGGAGAAATAGCTTCAACATTCCCAGCTTCACCATTTTGTGCAGTTGCCTGCTCACAGTCAAACTCTCTATTTAAAGGATGTGTCATAGAGAGACTAATCTCATGATAGATGGATGGAGGTATCCTCAAATCACCCACAATAGTTTGTAGGGGGGTGCAACATTGACTTCTTGTCCAGGATCCCTCACCCCTTCCAGATCATCCCCAACAGGGTTATTTAAACCAGCTTTAACACTTATATCCTTTGGAAGGCTATTCATCCTTTTCCTAAGGTGTGGAAGTAACCTAAAGCATCTAACACCAGAATGTCCAAACATTTTACAATGATGGCAGTAATAAGGTGTCTACTTTGCTATTATTTTTTGCCAATCACTATTGTGCTCAATACCTAACCATATTTCCTCTACCTTAGAAGAGTTATGTCCCTCTCAACCAAAATTCTTGCTACAGATGGTCTAGACAAATTGAAATTGGGAACATCTAACTTCAATGGTCTACCCAAAGCTTAGCTAATGTTAAATAGAACTATATGATTGAAGAAGTGTAACTTGAGCCCAGAGAGCTTGAACCATATTAAAACAATGGGGAGTTCTTTGCTTGGATCAAAATCTAGGGACCACTTTAGTAGCTTCATGGTAATCCCTTCAATCTACAGACTTTGTTTAGAAAATAAACGAGCATAGCCTTCCTCCCTGGATAAACTAATCAAGATGTGCCTTATATCCAACAAGCCCACTCTTCAAGCACCATTAAGTTTAATGCTGTCAAAAACTTTTCGAATGACTTCCATTTTGGGTTGCCCCATTTGAAATTTTCCAATGAGTGTGAACTTACATACATCAGTCATCCCCTGAAAATCCTTCTCCAAAAGGAAAATTGCAAGTTTTCCCCTTTCCTGCACAAAGGTTTGATAATGCGGTCCACACCCTCATGATAAGCTTGTGGGAACCCTAGATCATCATAGTTTTCCATAATGTTAAAACCCCTTCCTTCAATATCAACAAAAGTTTCTTTGGTCCATTTCATATTTGTGGCTAGAACTAAAGTGTTTGGATCTGCCAACAAGAAGAGGAAACCATTGGAACAGTAACTTTTTGAAAATCAAATCACGCAGGAAAGTAGAGAATGAAGAGAACACCAGCCCACAACAGAACAAATAAGAAGTGCACTTGAAACAAAGAGTAAAGGAATGGAAAAAGAGCAGGAAAACCACCATCTATGACCCACACCTCAGTCATCCCATCGAAACCCTATTAGAGCAACAACAAACTCAGCCGCCACACACAAACACACACACACACACACACACACACACACACA
>NW_018164511.1:117443-180653 GCF_001263595.1 Phalaenopsis equestris | reverse complement strand
ACACACACACACATATATATATATATATTTATATATATATATATTTATGTAAGTATAACGACTAGATGGAGGAGAGGAAGCAGAGCTCCAGCAACTGTGGCGATTTTCCTTCCTAGGGCTTCGTCGCACAGTGAGATCTTTCCTTTCCCTTCTATATTCATTTCATTAGGCTTGCGTTGCTTGGATCTGGAGGTTTTAAGGATTTTGCAGGTTTATTTTCAGATTTCTGGATCATTTCCTGTTGCCATTTTGGGCTTTTGTCTAGAGATTTTTGTGGATTTTATGGTTTTTATTTTCAGTTTTCTTGATTTTCTAGGTGAAATCCGTGATTTTCCTCCTGTTTTTCTTGTGTTGCTTCTTCTTTTGATCTGATTTTGTGTTTTGAATGGTGAAAAGTTTTGCGGAGGCATTGACGGGGAGTTCCTCCTCGAAAATAAGCATTTCAGGTTTATTCCCTAATTCCTACCATAAAGCTTTGAATGAGGATGGGGAATATGGCTTTATTAAAAAAACCGGTAAGAAAATTGGAAATTTGCATGGTTTGTCTTGGAAGAGAAATCTAGTATGCTTGCATCTTCTTGTAGGGATGTGTTGGTTGGAAAATTTACTTATGGGAATCTTAAACTTGAAATCATTAGACAAAAATTCGTCGACTTGAAGCTTACAGGTTATTGGCAAGTAGGTATTTAGATGGGAGACATATTTTGATTCAACTTTCTAACGATGAAGATTATACCCGTCTTTTTGGTCGGCATTTTATACGAATAGTTGACGCTCCTATGAAAATTTTTAAGTGGACAGTTGGTTTCAACCACAAATCGGAACCGCCCACTATCCCAATTTGGATACGTTACCCTGGACTGAAGTTTCACCTTTTCAATCCTGAAGTCTTGTTTTCGTTAGTTTCTGCTTATGGAAAGCCTCTAAAAATGGATGGCCCTACTCTTGCCATATCACGCCCATTGGAGGCCTGAGTTTTGGTTGAATGTGATATTACGTTATCATTTTGTGATGAAATTTGGATTGGCTCCACGCATCTGGGATACTGGCAGAAAGTGGAAATTGAAAGGAACTCTCAATACTATTCTCATTGTCATATGTTTGGGCATGCTCCCTCTCACAATTTTCATTTACATCCTCAACGTTGCAAGCCCCAAATAATTCTATAATTCTTACCCCTCATGATGGAGATAATATTAATATCAAGCCTGAACAAAATATTAATACTCTTCCTGTTAAGGTTGTGGATCGAGAAGATGAGCTTCACCCTATTCCTCCGGCTGAAATACATATTGAACATAATGCTAATACTCCTCTAACCATTGTCTTAAGTGATTACGATGGCACAATACAAGTGAATCATCCCTTATCTCCTCCTCTAGAGGAGGGCATTTGGGATCATTTTAAAGCCGTTGCAACTCAAAATTTATGCTCCACTCCTATGTTGAGTGACAATGAGAATGGCTCTAAACATATTCAAAATGATAATTTCCTTCCTGATGCTGAATTCTCTACAGCTACAATTGTCTTAGAAGATTAATGGATGGTGCAAAAGGCTAGTAGAAAGAAAGGTAAAAGAAATAATGAATTAATTCATCTAGACAAAGATAATATTATTTTGGATGAGAAGTCGCATTTGGATGGTGAACATATCAACACCTCTTCTAGATCTACTAGAAGAGGAGGCTCGAGAAATTATGTTTAATATCTCGTGTTGGAATATTAGGGGAGTGTCGGACCCTTCCTTTCTTAATAGATTGAAGCATTTAAGTAGGGTCCACAATATTTCTAATTTTGTTGTTCTTGAGCCTTTGGTTTCAATTAACAAAGATCATATCTTTCAAACATTCAAAAATTACAAGAATTTTTGCAATAAAGACAATAAAATTTGGATTTTCTGGAAGCGTAATATTGATCTTCATATTGTTGAAGATGATGAACAATTTGTGCTTCTTCACTTTAAGCGGGATGTCTTTTCTGCTTAAGCTACATTTTTTTATGCTAGCTCCTTACTTCAAGATAAATATCAACTTTGGCAGAAGCTTGCTTTTATGGGTGATGACGAAGATGTGAGTCATGGGGGGGGGGGGGGGGGGACTTCAACATGATTATGAAGTCTACTGAAAGGAGGGGTGGAGGTTGCTGCAACACTGTGCTGATTGATCATTTCTGTGATAAGATTAATGAGGCTAGTTTATATGATCTAGGTTTTCTGGGTCCTCCCTTTACCCAGAGGAGAGGATCCCTTGCCTAGAGATTAGATCATTACTTTGGAAATCACTATTTTTATGATCTAGGTTTTTTGGGTCCTCCCTTTACCTAGAGGAGAGGATCCCTTGCCTAGAGATTAGATCGTTACTTTGGAAATCACTATTTATACAATGGCACAATACAAGTGAATCATCCCTTTTCTCCTGCTCTGGAGGAGGGCAGTTGGGATCATTTTAAAGCTGTTGCAACTCAAAATTTATGCTCATCTTCTGCGTTGGGGGACAATAATAATGGCTCTAAACATATTCAAAATGATAATTTCCTTCCTGATGTTGAATTCTCTACAGCTATAGCTGTCGTAGAATATGAATGGATGGTGCAAAAGTCTAGTAGGAAGAAAAGTCAAAGAAACAATGAATTAATTCATCTAGACAAAGATAATATTATTTTGGATGGGAAGTCAAACTTGGATGGTGAACAAATCGACACCTCTTCTAGGTCTACTAGAAGAGGAGGCTTGAGAAATTATGTTTAATATCTTGTGTTGGAATATTAGGGGAGTGTCAAACCCTTCCTCCCTTAATAGATAGAAGCATTTAAGTAGGGTCCACAATATTTCCATTTTTACTGTTCTTGAGCCTTTTGTTTCAATTAACAACGATCGTATCTTCCAGACATTCAAAAATTACAAGAATTTTTGTAATAAAAACAATAAAATTTGGATTTTCTGAAAACGTAATATTGATCTTCATATTGTTGAAGATGATGAACAATTTGTGCTTCTTCATTTTAAGCAGGATGTCTTTTCTGCTTGGGCTACATTTGTTTATGCTAGCTCCTAACTTCAAGATAAATATCAACTTTGGCAGAAGCTTGCTCTTATGGGTGATGCTATTCATGATAATTGGTTTGTGGGGGGGGGGGGACTTCAACATGATTATGAAGTCTACTGAAAGGAGGGGTGGAGGTTGCTGCAACACTGTGCTGATTGATCATTTCTGTGATAAGATTAATGAGGCTAGTTTATATGATCTAGGTTTTCTGGGTCCTCCCTTTACCCAGAGGAGAGGATCCCTTGCCTAGAGATTAGATCATTACTTTGGAAATCACTATTTTCTCAATTATTTGCATGTCTCTAAAGTTCTTCATCTAAATCATGCAGCTTATGATCATAATCCCATTCTTCTTTCACTCTCCTTCTATATCAAGTCTGCTACTTATCATTTCTATTTCCTTGACATTTGGACCACTCATGATACCTTCTTGGCTCTTATTAAGCAAGTTTGGCATGTGGATTGTGTTGGGAATCACTGGTATGCTCTGTGGCAGCTTCATAAGAAGGTAGCCGCTCATTTACGAAAATGGAATTTAAATATTTTTGGTAATGTCCGTAATAAGGTGCAAGAGGCCCAAAAGGTGGTTGATAATCTGGAGGCGCAGGTTGATTGCTCCCCACAGAGTGTGGGTATTTTAGCTGCGGCTCACTCCAACCTTCTTGAAGCTATTTCTCTGGAGGAAGGCTTTCTGCAATAGAAGGCTAATGATATATACTTTACTAGTACTGATCGCAACACAAAATTTTTTCATGCCTCCATTAAGCATAAGAAAAATATCAACACCATTCTTAAAATCCGTACTCCATTTGAACGCTCGTTAACTCAAGATGGGGACATAGGTCAAAGTGCGGTTGATTATTTTACGAATCTTTTTGTGACTACCTGTCAAGTGCTTCCGGTTAAAGCTTTTTTTCTTATAACAAGCGTCAATATGTCAATTCCGCTAATCTTTTTGAGGTGCCTACTGAGCAAGAAATCTTCTCTACTTTTAAAGATATTAACTCCAACAAAGCCTTTGGACCGAATGATTTCACTTCTTCCTTTTATGTTTCCAATTGGGATATCATTACAAAGGAAGTTACCCTTGCGTTTCAAAGCTTTTTTCAGGTGGAAGATCCTGGGAAATACTTTACCTCCTCTTTGATTGTGTTGATACCCAAAGGAACTGATAAAACTAGTTGGGATAAATTTTGGCCTTCCTTCAGTTATTTCTAAAGCCTTGAGCAAATTGATGCTTTCTAAGCTTAAACCACTCTTACCTAATATTATATCACCTCAGCAGTCTGCATTTGTTAAGGGTCGAGATATTACTGATAATATTTTACTGGCGCAAGAATTAATTGAGAATCTTGATAAGAATGTCATGGGGGTTACATGATTTTTAAATTGGACATCAAGAAGGCTTTCGACACTGTCAGCTGGGATTTTATTATAACATTCATCATGTTCGTGTTTTTCATCATAATTTTATTTATCTTATTAAGAGATGGCTTTATAAAAATCACTACAGTGTGATGGTTAATGGCAATTCTTACGGCTATTTTTTCGTGCACACAGGTATTAAGCAAGGTGATCCCCTTTCCCCTACAATCTTTATAATTGCTTTTGATTATTTCTCTTGGTTAGTCAATGAACTACAACATAATAGGGTGTATACTCACTTTCATCATCAGTCCAAGATTGTGGTTAGTCATCTTGCTTATGCAGATGACGCTATTCCTTTCACTAATGCTAGTAAAAATACCATCAAATTGCTGATGCGCGCTCTTGAGGAGTTTCAAAATACTTCTAGCTTAACTTTTAATAGAGATAAGTGCAATCTTTACTTTAGTAAGATTGTTAAGAGCTCAACTGCTAATTGGGCTACTTCTTTTAATGGTTGTCACTCTGCCTCTCTTTCACTTAAATATCTTGGAGTTAATATCGGAAAGAAACTCAGTTAGATGATGTTGTTGATAAAATCAAATCCAAAATCAAGGATTGGCGAAATACTTTTCTCTCTTATGGAGGTCGTCTCAACTCAAAAGTGTTCTCGTCAGTATCCCAATGCATGTTATGTAAATTTAAAATCTCAAAAAAGTACCCAACTTACTTTAGAGAGATTTTTTAATCGGTTTCTCTGGTCTCATGGTTATTCTAGGAAGCATTGGACTACTTTTAAGAACGTTTGTAAACATAAGGTTGCTGGTGGCTTAGGGATTAAAAATCTAGATCAAATTTCTGATATTAATATGGGTAAGTTGTGGTTTAAATTCTATGCTAACAACTCTTTGTGGGCTAATTTTCTTCATCATAAATATTACTCTCATTACCACCCGGCTCTGGTTCAGTGGAGGGTGGGGGATTCTAAGATTTGGAAAGCCATTCTTAAAGCGAGAAATATGACTAGCAAATTTATCTTTTGGGATGTTGGGGATGGTAAGATTTCTGTGTGGCATGATCAATGGGGTTTGGAGGATGAGGATTTTTCTCTACAGCAAGGTTTTTCCAATAATTTAATTATCTCTAACTTGTGGCTTCACGGTAATTGGGATGTCAATAAATTGAATGAATTTTTTCGTGTCCAGGTAGCTAGACTTTCTAAAATCACTATTAAGAATAGTATGAGGGATACACCTTTTTGGAAATCCATGACATGCATCTCTCCCATGAAATTGCTTTATACTAATCTTTATCATTTTAGCAATTGGAGGTGGGGGCGGGTTATTTGGAACAAATATATTTCACCATCTATTTCTTTCTTCTTATGGAGGAATTTTTATAATATGCTACCTTCGGATGATATTTTGAAACTAAAAGGTTTGAAATTGGCATCTCAATGCTATCTTTGTAAGTGAAACTTGGAAACGACTGTACATCTATTTTTTCTTTGTCCCTTTGCTGTTAATACTTGGAATAGGTTTGGTAATCATTTTAATATCAATTGGAGGATTTCCTCCTCTATTCTTGATTTTCTCTTTATTTGGAGAGAAGCTACACAGGTGGATAAAAAGCTTTTTTGGGTTCCTCTGGTGGTTCTTTGTTCATATGGATGGCGAGAAACAATGATAAATATGAGAATACTATGTTTCATCAAAGTCTTACTGTTTCTATTATTCTTGCTCATTTTGAGAGAGCTTGTGGGGCTGCTCTTTGTTTAGCCAATATATGGTGCCGACGAGTTTGGGTATGAGGGCCATCTTCTTTAGATGGCAACCCCCACCTTTAGATTAGGTTAGGTTTAATATTGATGGTAGTTGGCATTCCGGTGATGTAGGTGTGGGGCGAATTTTGAGGAATCATGCTGGGAGTGTCTGTTTTACTTGACATCTCCTTTATTCGCCTCTACACCATTAGAGGCTGAATTTTGGGCTTTACTGTTAGCCTTGCAGGTTGTTGCACAACTTAAGATATCAAAAATTATTTTTGAGACTGATTCGCAAATACTTTTTAATGAGTTTTACAAGACTACTAGGCCTTGATGGGATTTGCTTATCATTACGAATTGAATTCGTGATGTTATTCAAAATACAATTTAACTATTCAGTTATCCTTTATTTATAGGGAAGGCAATTCCCCAGCTAATTGGCTTGGTAATAAGGGTAGAATGGCTACCAAGGTATTTTATGGGATTCGCCCTATACTGCAGCTTAAATATTTTATTATGGGTGACTTGATTGAGCTCTCTTTTTTCAAAATTTAGTTGGTTGAGCTCTCTATTTGGAATTGATTTTTACCTGGAGCAATTTTTCTTCTGTTTGTATGAGTCTTATGGCTTAAAAAATATTCTCTCATGAGATTAGAGACATTGACATTGAGGATTAAGCTGAAAATAAGTTTATTGGTTGGTTTGAGCATGGGTATAATGCTTTGGCAAATTTGTTTTGTGACAATACTTATTTATGCTGCTCTATGCATTAGACCATTTACCCATTTGATTCTGGAATGTTATTTCCACCCTTTTTTTTATTAATAGTCTTGGTTCTATGTCAGACATTCTTCAAGATACTTTGCTCCAAATTTTCTTAGCTGGAATCTATGCATGCCTGGAGCTTATGGTTGAGACTCTTTATGCCTTTATGTTGCTCTCATTTATGTTTGTACCAACTATTCTATATGTTGGTTTGTTGTGGTGTTTTGGATATCTTTCTTGTAGGTTACTAGGCTGGCGATACAGATTTTTGGGCCACCTTCCTTGTGCAGATCTTTTCAAGTTGTACTTACCTAATATACCAGAATCCTTTTGCTTGGGATCTTACTCATATGAATGTCTATTGGAAGCTCTTATATTATCCTTTTCTTAAACTAGATTCTTGAGTTTTTGGCCTTTTTCTACACGTCGTTTTGGGTATACTTTTTGTTGGTATACTATTTTGAGTAGCATGTATTTTTGGGCATACTATACCATTTTGTTTCCCTTGGGTGGAGTTGTATTGTGGAATGGGCAACCCCTAGGACATTAATGTATTTTTTGCTTTTAGATGGGGATCCATTTTCCCTTCCTTATTTTATAACACCTTTCTATATTAACGGGTAAGGAGCTGCGAGCTGCTCTTTTAATATATATATATATATATATATATATTGATGGAAGGAGCATTATACGACTCCCTGCATGTTTATGAGAAAGAAAAGTACATAGACACTAAATTGGAAGGTCCCCTGTCTAAAACCCAAACAACAAAATGCCCCACACCTATAGAGGGTGACCAAAATATATATATATATATATATATATATAAGAGAATATACATATATAAAGCATACACCAATAAATAACAGCCTAGGGAGGGGCCCTCTCCAACATCACAAACTTAAGTAAACAGAAAATACAAGTATACCCCCAAACAAGAAAAAACAACAAAGAAACAAGGAGCTCAACCTCAATGGAAGACCAACACAACTCATGACCACTAAACAATGGTCCCAACATTCATTTTTGCACTCTTAGGTAAGAAATTTGGAGTTTTTCCCCCTGAGTTAATAGTTTGAGTGAGGGGTTGGGGGGGAGAGGATTGTAGAGACCTCAGCATGCTCAGAGTTTGCACCCTCCGTAGCCAGGAAGTTAGCAGGCCTGTTTGCTTCCCTATACACAAAAGAGAAATGAATCTTAATATCAAGGCTAAACTTTTTAATCTTGTGAATCCACTAGTTAATGTGTCAAGGGGAAGAAATCTAAATAGTCAGTAGCTCCACCAGCAGGGAGGAGTCCACTTCAGCAAAAATCCACTTCCACTTGTTATCTTTAGCAAACCTTAAGGCCCAATAAAGAGCAGCAGCTTCACTGTCCAAAGCATCTTCAGCAATATATTGGGCCTTATAGAAGAGAAAAGTATGCCCTGTGTGATCCCTAAAAATTCCCCAATACCTGCTCTCTTGTTTGTGTAGCTTCCATCAGTATTGATTTTAATGAATGGGTAAGGAGGTCTCTCCCATCTAACCTTGATGATCTTAATATTATTAGCATCCATGGTGGGTAAGGTCTGCAGGATCTTAGGGAACTTCCTCCAACTTATCAGCTTATTTAGATGTGCCAAGCAGTTAATCATCACCCTAGTAGAGCTGACCTCCCTCTCCTCATGTTTGGCCTTTTTCCTAGCCATCCAGAGGAACCAAGAAACAATGAACGGGATCGACATGAGGTTTATCTTCTGCCAATCTTTAATACAATCTATTATGTCATCCCAACCAATATTTATCAGGTTAATATTCATTTGTGAGGTCAATCTATTCCAAACCTCCCTAGCAAATTTGGAATCCTGGTCAAGCTTGCAGAGATGGAATCTAGATGGCCCTTTTACACCTTTAAGTTTCAAGATATCATCAGGAGGAAGTAAATTGTTTAGGACTCTCCAAGAAAAGAAAAGCATGGAAGGGGTAAGGTGTTTTTGGCATGAGGATACATTTCACTGGCAGATGTCCCAGCTATACAAATTATTCTGGATATCCTTTGAAATACTTGCCCTGGTCCTGTTTCTCAAATTAAGTTGATCTTTGTTGTTCCTATCAAATTGGATAGTTGAAATGGAGCTGACAGAATGATCCTTCAGAATACTCCTTAAAGTGTCCTCAGACCAAACATTGCCATTCCAACAGTCTTTGACTAGTAGATCCCCCTCCTTTTCATCCTGCAAAGGTTCCAAATATTTTGTAGCGCACCAATTGTCCTTTCAAAAATTGATATCCCCTTGGCCCAGCTCCCATCTTAGCAGCTTTTCAATATCTTTCTTGACCTTTATCATCTGAATCCAAATTCTGGAGTCTCCCACCTTCCTAGTGACCTCCCTAGGGTAATTGAATTTGCAGTATTTGGCCTGCATGAACTTGGCCCATAAGCTTTCATTCTGTCTGAATTTAATCCAAAGCTTACACAGGCTGAGGTGTTGCATCTGGTGTAATCCTTTAAAACCCAAACCACCAGCCTCCCAAGGTTTAGCCACTTTTTGCCAGCTTGCCCAAGCCACTTGTTTTCTGTTCCCAGCCCAAAGGAATCTGTTGAAGGTTCTTTCCAACATCAAAGAGGTGCTTCTTTTCATTGTTGCCACTTGGAGTACATACAAAGGGATAGAGGCACGAATGCTCTTAAGGAGGGTGATCCTTCCATCATTGGACAAATAAGTGTTAGACCACCCCTGAAGAGTAGAGATTATCTTATCAATAATATCTTATCAATAAGTAGAGATTATCTTATCAATAACCTCATCAAATTGAATCAACTTTATCAAGTGAATCCCCAAATGAATCCCCAAATATTTGAAGGGGAGGTTCAAGCTAGAGAATCCAGTATAAGAGTGCATCCATTGTTTGATTGGTAGGGAGACACTTTTACTGATCAGAATCTCACATTTATCCTTATTTATTTTTAGATCAGACACCTGTTGGAAATTTTGTAGGCACTCCATAATGAACTTGGTAGCAGACTTAGTAGCCCTAGTAGCCCAGCAGACTTAGTAGCCCTAGTAAACATCAGAATGTCATCAGCATAGATCAGATGGCTAATATCCATCTTAGCTCTATTGTGATAAGTATTGATGCTTTTTCTAATCTCCATGCAATCAATAAGTCTAGAGAAGTAATCCAGGACTAGGATAAAAATGGTGGGGGATAGAGGGTCCACTTGTTTAAGTCCTCTAGAAGCTTTAAAGAATCCATGTGCTTTTCCATTTATAAACACAAAATTTGTATTATACTCCAACCATCTTTTAATAATCTAACAACGCTCCCTGGAAAAGCCCCTAGCCTCCAAGCATTCAATAATGAAATCCCAGTTCACCATGTCATAAGCCTTCATCAAATCAAGCTTAAAGATGGCATTTCCCCCTCTGCAAGGTTTCTCCAAATCCTGTAAAAGTTCTTGAGCCAGGAGGATGTTATCCCTAATGCTTCTGCCTTTCACAAAAGCAGCTTGGTTATTGCTGACAAGTTGAGGCAATACAGGCTGGAGTCTGTGTACAATAATTTTGCTTATAGTTTTTCTTATAACATTGTTAAGACTCAGGGTTCTGTAATGGTTCCAACTATCCTTGATAGAGGTCTTTGGAATGAAGATAATATTGGAAGCACTGAAATAATTAAGTAGGGAGTTACCTTTGAAAAAATGTTGGATAGCTTTGGTCACCTCCACCTTAATAACATCCCAGGCTTTCTTGTAGAAGTCTGCAGTAAACCCATCAGGGCCAGCAGATTTGGAACTGTCTATGGAATTCAAAGCTATTTTAATCTCCTCCTCACCAGGAATATCATTCAAATGTAGATTGGCAGTAAACTGCTTGCTGTCCGCAAACAATTTGCTATCAATATGCACTCTTTCACTATTGTTCCCATTCATAAGGTTATGGCAGTACTGCACAACACTTGCAGCAATGTCCTCCTCTTGCCTGAGCTAAGTTCCATTCTGATCCTTGATGGAGTGTATAGTGTTATACTTTCTCTGGTATTTGATGAAGGCATGGTAGAACTTGGTGTTTCTATCTCCTTCAGTAAATTTGGTTTTGGCAGCCTTTTGTTGTAGGAAATGTTCCTGCCACTGAACAACCTTTAAGAGTTTCTCATTTGCCTCAAGAAGAACAGCTTCATCAATTACCTCCTTTTCAACCTTATCCACAATCAGTAGAAGGTCCCCAAAAATGTCCCATTTCCACTGTTTAAGAGCTTTGCCCATCTTCTATTGATTAATCCACAGGTTGATGAAAGGGTCAGGGTGAAGGTCATTTTTCCAATCTTCCTTAATAATATTCAAGTAGTTTAAGTGTTGAGACCACACATTCAGATATCTAAAAGAGCTTTTCTGGCTTGTCACCTTATTCCCTATAGAGATCAGTAAAGTCCTGTGGTCTGAACCAGCTAGGCTTAAGTGAGTGATGGATGTCTGCTGAAAAATTTGGATCCAACTATCATTCGCAAGCACTCTATCCAACCTTTCCCACATGTCCCTTCTCCAAGTAAAGGTAGGGTCCTTCTCCAAGTGAAGGTAGGGCCACTGAAACCAAGGTCAAATAACCCAGTTTTTTTGAATATTATCATTAAAAATTGATACAATGGTAGGGTTGGGAGGTCTGCCCCCTTCCTCTCTCTCTCTCTCTCTCTATATATATATATATATATATCATATATGATGGGGGTGGCAGTTAGGTTTGGGGCTCTTCTAGGGTTTCTGGTAGGATGAAGCTTTTCTGCTGCTGGTTGGAGGGTGAGGTTTCTGCAAAGACTCCTAAGACACTCCTACCTGCTTGTTGAACCTTGGAGGACTGTTTTCTCTGGTTTCTGTCACTGGGTTTCTGTGTGTTTACTAATCCATTTCTCTTTACTGGTTTGTTTTCTTTTGTCTTCGTGTGAGGTCTCTTCTGGCCTCTTACTCTTGCTGGGGGAAGTTTGCCAATCCACCTTTGTTGATTTTTTGGAGTGTTTTGGGCTACACAGGCATTCTTAAACTTGGAGCTCACTTTGACACACTGGTGCCCCGACTCTGTGTTGCATCAATCCTTTTTTTCTTTATGGCTAGTCTTATTAATATTATGAATGATACTTAGTGGGCTAAGGCCACTTATGCTGGTCTGGTGGGTAACTCTGCTGTTACCCTTGGTGATCCTGACCACTTAATTTTCCCTCAAAATTTCCATGACACTACTACTGGGAGGGGAAGCTGCCCTTGCATTCACCCTTTACGCTTCAAGGAGGGTGAACCTGCTATTTACTTTTCCCCACAAGAAGTACAGAATCTGAATGAGCAAGTGAAATTCACTTTAGTGGGCAAATTCCAACTTGGCCATCCAAAAATGGAATTTAATCAGACACTTCTTTGACTCTCTAAAATTTAATGGAGATTGGCAGATTGGAATACTTGATGGTAGACACTTGCTTATTTAACTTTCAGGTGAAGAAGACAATGCAAGATTGTTTGCAAAACAATCCCTTCAGATAGGAGGAACCACCATGAAGATTTCGAAGTGGGAGCCTGGATTTGATCCTAGCAAGGAGCCACCTGTGGTTCCCCTTTGGTTTAAATTTCCTTGCCTTCCACTTCAGTATTTTAACCTCAATGCTCTTTTTCAATATTGGTGTGCAATTGGGAGACCTTTGAAGGTTGATGCCCCCACATATAATAAAGCAAGACCAGTTGTAGCTAGAATCCTCATTGAGAGAGATATTACTCTCCCTGAAATTAAAAGGCTTTGGATTGGCTCTGATACAGATGGGTTTTGGCAGAATGTAGTATTAGAACATAAACCTTATTATTGCCACCATTATAAGATGTTTGGACTCACCAAAGATAGATGTTTCAGGCTTCACCCCCCTCCAAAAAAAAATGTGCACATTCAAGAAAAGCTTAGTCAGTCCATTTCTCAAGATCCCACACTATGTGTGGAACCAACTCCAATAGTCAACAAGGAAGATATATTGGGAACATCCAAAAGCTCCATAGCTCGTTTTGGCTCCAATGCTCCAATAAACACATCCCCAAGATACTTCAGGGAGGAGTTAAATTAAATTAACATTATTACCACACTTAACTCAAATGACTCCCATAGTGGAGTTGAGATAACCAGAAAGGAAAACTAGACTGAAAATACTACTGTTGAAGCCTTTGAGAAGAGGGGAATGGCTAAGATGAAGCTACTATTGGAGGAGGAATGGCAAATCCAAAAATCAAAGAAAAAGAAAAAACAACTTTCAAAAGTTCAGAAACTAAAAGAGGGGACCAATACGAGCACTGGTGTCTTGAAGATGGTTAGGCCTTCTCCATCTAGAGGAACGACCAGATCCAGGTCTCAACCCTCCCTCCATATCAATCCCCCCCATGATTAATTTTTTGTGTTGGAATATAAGGGGCATTGCCCATGCTCAGTCCTTAAATAGACTGATCCATCTTATCAAAATATACTATATTTGGTGTTATGCCATTTTAGAATTTATGGTTCAACAAAACCCTCAGAGAATCATTAATAAGTTCAAAGGTTTTTCTCATTATGCAAATAAAAGTAACAAGGTTTGTTTTTTTTGCTGCAAAGAAATTCAGTGGCATACCCTTTTGGACCACCCACAGTTCATACATCTTTCTCTCCTAATACAAGGCCAGTTAGAATTTGTAACCTTCAACTATGTAGGCAGTCACAAAGAGGACAAACAAGAGCATTGGAGGTTCTTAGAACAAATCAGTGATCATATGAACTCTCCCTGGTTGGTTGGGGGAGATTTCAACTGCATTACATCAGCTGCTAAGAAATCTTGGGGGAGATGGGGGGAGAGTCCCTAATGCTTCTCCCTAATGCTTCCAAAATGACTATCTTCAGTGACCAGATTCAGAAAGTTGATCTATTTGATTTGGGTTACAAGGGTCCTAAGTTTACCTGGAGGAGGGGAAAAATGTGGGAAAAACTTGACAGGGTAGTGGTGAATGACTGATGGAACAAAAATTATCTTCTCACTTTTGTTACTCACTTAACCTTCACTGGTTCTGATCATAGGCCTCTTCTCATATCTATTACATCCCCTAGCAATACCACTCATCATACCCCTTTCATATACTTAAAAATGTGGTCCACTCACCCCCTTTTTAACTGTTGTGTGCCTCAAATTTGGGTGGTATTGACCATACTGAGCCTCTCACAAAACTTAGCCTCTTGCATTTTAAACTGAGCAAAGCTTTAAGGATGTGGGGATTGGAGACCTTTGGGAATGTCTTCTCTAATACCTGTGATGCTGAAAGGGAAGTGGAGAAATTGGAAATTGTGGTTCAGAATGGCACTGCCACAGTATCTGAAATTCTTACTGTTCAAGCTAAACTGCTTAATGCTATTAATAAACAGGATTTGTTACTTAAACAGATGGCTTCTATAAGCATCTTTACTGATGGGGACATGAACACGAAATTTTATCATGCTTACATTAAGTACAAGAGGAAGTGCAATACTATTCACTCCATTTACACATTTGAAGGAAGTTGGCTTAATGATAATGAGCAAATTGCTATGGATGCTGATAATTACTATAAAACCTTGTTAAACAGTTCTGTAGACCTCAATACTGATCTTGACTACAACTATTTCACTGAAGAATTTGAATACACTAATCAGTCTCACTGAAATCCCCACTGATACTGAAATTTGGGAAGTTCTAAACTCCATGGACAGCACGAAATCTGCTGGCCCAAATCGGTACACTACTGATTTCTACAAAAAAGCTTGGCATATTATTAAAGGGGAGGTGATTCAGGCAATCAGAAGCTTCTTTAGGGGTAGTAACTTACCTTGCTATTTTAAAGATTCTTCTATTGTGTTAATTCCCAAAGGGGATCTACAAAAGAATTGGGATCATTACAGACCTATCAGCCTAACTTCAGTAATTAGAAAACTCATTAGTATGATCATTGTTAGAAGACTGCAACCTCTCCTTGATAAGATTATCTACCCAAATCAAACAACCGTTATTAAAGGAAGATCTATGACTAGAAATGTTGTGAGGTATTTGTGTTGCTGGCTCAGGAGTTGATTTTGGATTTGGTTAAAATTAGTAGGGGGGCAATCTTATCTATAAACATCTTATCTATAAACTTTATCTATAAACTTGATATCAAGAAGGCCTATGACACAATTTATTGGAGATTTATCCTGGGGATTCTTACTGTTAAGGGGTTTCAATCTAATTTTTGTAACCTTATTCATAGGTGGCTTATTAATAATAATCATTCTGTCCTAATTAATGGCAAGGCCTGGGGTACATTTTCAGCTACTAGAGGTCTTAAGCAGGGAGACGCTCTCTCCCCCACAATCTTTATTTTGACTATGGACTACTTTTCCAGAATGCTAGACAAGGTCATTCTCAATCAACAGTACTCTAGATATCATCACAAATCCAAATTGGCTATATCTCATCTCATTTATGCGGATGATATCATGATCTTCTCTAGTGTCTATAAAAATGCAGTCAAGAGAATTCATCAATGTTTGATGCAGTTCCAAAGAAACTCTGGGATTGTTTTGCCTAGAAAAATGCAAACTGATTTTTAACAAAAGATCATCATCCATTTGTAAACAGTGAATATTTGAATACAAAGGTTTTTCTATTGCAAAAGCCCCTTTTAAATTCCTGGGGGTTCAACTCATTTGGGGTTCAACTCATTTGGGGGCTCATTTGGGGGAGGTCCAAATTAATCCAATTTGATGAAGTCTTTCAAAAGATTCAAAACCTTTTATCTAGCTGATCTCACTCATTCCTATCCAATAGGGGCAGAATCACTCTTCTCAATAGCATTTTAACTACTTTCCCATCTTACATTCTCCAAACCACATACATGAAGAAAAGTACTCAGATTCAGTTGGAAAGAGTATTCAACAGGTTTTTGTGGGCAGGTCAAAGGCAGCAGCTCCACTGGGCATCTTGGCAAAAGGCTGCTAAACCCACCATGGCTAGTGGAATTGGTTTCAAGGGACTCCAACAACTCATCCAAATCAACTTCTGCAAAATGTGGATAAATTTCAGAGCTCAAACCTCCCTTTGGGCTAAGTACATGAAGGGTAAATATTGCAAGGGACAACACCCCTCTCTCATCACCAAGAGACTAGGTGACTCTATAATTTGGACTAATATACTCAAAATCAGACATCTTGCTGAGGATATGTACCTTTGAGATTTGGGGAATGGTCCGCGAGGAACGGTCAGGTGAATTTTTGGCTGGACCATTTGTGCCCCAAAGACTGGCTTGGGGTTCCCCCCACTGATTTCAACCCCCAACTCACTGTGTCTAACTTTCTGTGTCTGATTTTTGGGATGGAGATTCCTGGTCTATTTCTAAGCTCCAATCTATTCTGTAGAAGCCTCAACTATCTCAAATTTCTAAAGTCAATTTTGATAAGAGCAGAAAAGAAAGAATTATTTATCACAGTTCTGTCATCCAAAGCTTGACCAAAGCCATCTATGCCAAAATTTGTTGTTGGGATTTGGTCCCTTGGGGTGAAGCCATTTGTAACAAATTCCTTTCCCCTTCTATGTCTTTCTTCTGCTGGAGACTCTTCAGCAATTTATTACCTAATGATGACATAATTAAACTGAAGGGTTTGAGGGGGCCATATATATATGTTATCTTTGCCTAAACGATGAGGAGAACAATAACCATATTTTCTTTAATTGTCAGTTTGCTCAAGCAATTTGGAAAGAGTTTGTAACCATAATTAAGGTTGATGGCCTTGCAATGGACTGATCTAGTTTCAAAAGTGGGTGGCTTAGTTGGAAAAGAAGTAAATATGAAGCCATCCCCTTTATGGTTGTCTGGTTTCTTTGGATGAACAGAAATAGCACTAAACATGAAGAGAAACACAATCATCATTCCAAGGTTACCAGAAACTGTGCTTCTTACTTTATAAACTGTGCTTCTTACTTTATCAAGTTGGTTCAGTTCAATAACTTCCCTAATATTTGTAAATCTCAGTCCATAATGACCAGAGACTACTACAAGACTGAGAAGATTATTTAGAAATCTCTTGAATAGCATACTATAAAGATTAACACTGATGGAAGCTTCTGTGAGTATGGTCCTGGGGTAGGGGGTGTATTCAGAGATTCTTGTAGCAAATGTTTGTTGTATTTCCATGCCCCTACTGAGGCTCAAGATGCACTAGAAGCAGAACTCATTGCAGTTTTTTGGGCTTTAAATTTTGCCTTAAAAGCCGCTTGATATAAAATTGAGGTGGACTCTCTACAACTCATCAACTTTCTGAATTCTGAACAGCTGTCCTCTTGGCACCACCTACTTTGGAAATAGAAAATTTGGAACCTTAAAAGTCCATTAACTCCAATTTGATATTTATCCACAGAGAAGGTAACCAACCTGCTAATTGGCTGGCCAGACATGTACTTTACACTAAATCCATATCTATTGCTACCAAGCCCCCTTCTCCTCTTACTCTCCTACTTCATGGTGATACAATGGAGTCTCCACACCTCAGAACTAAAGTCAAGCATCTCAATGATCTCTAGCTTTTGGTTTTCTCTCCTATAGTTTCTGTTATTATTGTTCTTCTATTGTAGCATAATTTGCTTGTATATATACCTTCAGATTCTGATAGATATATATAAATCTTGTACTCCTTTTTCTTTTCCCCTGTTGGTAGGGATTGGTGTTGAGGTCCCTCTCCATAGGTTAAATTTTTGTTTTTTGTTGTCTTTTGGTTTTTCTAGTTAGAGGGCCTCTCAAGGTTTGAGTCTTTTGTACCATTTTGTTATGTAACATGCAGAGAGCCGTACAATGCTCCTTTAACATATATATATATATATATATATATATAATTTGATACCAGATATATATATAAGATGGCGGCTAGCTTCCTTGATACTCTGCTGGGGTTTCTGTGGGATGAATGATTGCGGCAGTTGCTGTGGTTTTTTCCTGACCCCCGTATCTCTCTTGGTTGTTGTTTCTTGCTTTCACAGTGTGTTTCATGTTTGATTTCCTTCCCTCTGTGGTTTTTTTTGGTTTTCTCTCTTCCTCCGCGTTTTAGAGTTTGAATTTTACTATTTCATAGGGCTTTTTTAGAGTTTTTCTATGGGCTTGTCTGCTTTCTATGTTACGTTCTGCATTTCTGCTGAAGTGCATTTGTTGGATGATTTTAGTCCTATTGATGTTGAAACAAAATCTCAGTGGACCAAGGCCACCTATGCTGGTGTGGTTGGTAAGGGACAGAAAACTTTGCTTAATGCTGAACTCGTATTTTTCCCACAATTTTTCATGATGCTGTAGTTGGAAAGGAACATTTTCAGCTCATTAACCCCTTAGTTGTTAAAGATGGAGAACCTGCCAACTACTATAACAAAGAGGATCTTGTTTGATCATTAACCCCATATTCTTTTAGGTAAATTCCAACTTGGACATCCCAAAATGGAAGTTGTTAGAAGAGTTTTTGGCAACCTTCCTTTTTCTTGTGCTTGGCTATTGGGGTTGGTTGATGGCCGTCACATCATGATCATGTTGGCCTTCGAAGAAGATTATGCTAGATTATTTGCCAAGAAAATAGTCATTATGGATAGTATCCTCATGAAGATTGTTAAATGGACACCCAATTTTGATCATAGCAAAGAACCTCCCATTGTTCCTATTTGGTTTAAATTACCTAGACTTCCTCTACATTTTTTTAATCATTAGATTCTTTATAATATTGGGTTGGCTTTGGGGAGACCATTGAAAATGGACCTCCCTACCTTAAATTTATGTAGACCTTCAGTAGCAAGAATCCTGGTGGAGAGGGACATCACTCTCCCTATGGTAGAAGAAATATGGCTTGGGTCCAAAGAGGAAGGGCATTAACAGAAAATAGTAATGGAGAAGAAACCTTATTATTGACCACATTGCAGAATATTTGGGCATACTTCTGATAGGTGTTACAGGCTGCATCCTACATACAAGAAGAATTCCACAAATCCTATAGAAAATAGAAATATTATTGGTATTAACAACAAACTTCCTGAGAGTACTATGGCAGTAATTTATCCCACTGATGTGGAAGCAATCAACAGAAATGAAGCTAATTCTAGCCATCTAATTTTACACATTACACCTTCCAAAGAAACACCTAAGCTTATACCATCTGGTGGTACACAATTTGAAGAAGGGGAATGTAGTATTGTGCTTCCTCTACAAATCAATAAATCTATAAATGAAAAAGTGGTAGGCACTCAATTAGATATCCCAAAGGATCCTGTAAGGCCATTTGAGGAATTGATGGTTGAAATGCATCAACTATTGGAACAATATTTGCAAGTTCAAAAGGAAAGAAAGAAAAAAAAAACACAATTTGGAAGAGAAGAAAACTTAGGCAGATACTTATCAGACTGACAGCTCTCAGAACTCTCAAAGGAAGACACCCACCAAACTTACCAGAGCGCAGACTAGATCTAGATCTCAGCCCTCTTCACACCCACCTTCTAAACATGATTAATTTTCTTTTTTGGAATGTCAAGGGAATTGCTCACCCCTCTTCCATGAAAAGAATTTTACATCTCAATAAAAAACACAAACTTTGGTGTATTGCTATTTTAGAGCCTTTGGTTCATAAAAATCCACAACAAATCTTCTCTAGGTTTCTTTGTTTTTCACACTTTGCTAATATAAATAATATAATTTGGATCTTTTGTAGGAAGGAGATCATTTGGGATGTTCAGACAGATCATCCTCAATTTGTACACCTCTCCTTTAATACTTGTGGACACAAAGGGTTTTCTACCTTTGTCCATGCTGGCTGTGCCAAAGCTGATAGAAGGGAACTCTGGTCTTCGTTACAAACTATCAGTAACAATATCGATTCTTGTTGGCTGGTGGGTGGTGATTTTAATTGCATTGCTACCTCTGGTAAAAAGTCTAGTGGAAGAACCCCTAATCTAGCAAAAATGAATTTATTCTCTAACAACATCCTTCAGGCTGGAATATTTGATATTGGTTTCAAGGGGCAAGAGTTTACTTGGAAAAGAGGGGATATCTAAGAAAGACTTGATAGAATTTTGGTTAATGATATTTGGTGTCAACATTTTCTTCATAGCTTTGTTAATCATTTAAGCCTTGCAGGTTCTGATCACAGACTTATTTTAATATCCATCACTGCTAATGAGTCTACTTGCTCTCCTCCCCCTTTTAGGCATCTTAATATGTGGTCTGATCATCCTTCTTTTCTTAATACTGTGATTGCTGCTTGGAATGATTCTTCCACCTTGAACCCTTGGCCTAAACTTGTTTAGCTGCATTTTAATACTAGCAAAGCACTGAAAAAATGGGGTTGGACTGTTTTTAGCAATGTCTTTGTTGCTGTGGAATCTGCTAAAAAGGAGGTGCTGGAGTTGAAGAAGATTGTTTTAGAAGATGAAGGAAAAGAGACTTTGTTATTAGCTGCTCAAGAGAAACTTCTTACTGCTATTGACAGACAAGATAAATTTTTGAAGCAAGAAGTTGCCATAAGTCATTTTAAGGAAGGGGATAGGAACAGCAAATCTTATCATGCATGTATTAAGCATAGAAGACAGTGTAATACCATAGATCCGTGGCATCCCCTAGTTTTCTTCCTTTTGATTTCATAATAATTGTTCTAAATATGAGACCAGCCCATTTCACACTCCCTTGTTTGACCTTTAAAAAGCCCCAACCTTTGTGATTATTGAAGACGATATTTTCTTATCTAAATCCAGAGTTTTCTTAGATGATTTCGGTCGTCTAAAATGTAATTAGCTATAGAGACTTACTCTTATAGGAAACTTTAAAACCCAGCTTAATATAAACCCAGTCTATTTTTTTCATATTATATAGGGGAACTTGTCGGTCAACATAAAGGTTTCACAGACTAAAATGAATGTCATAAATCCTCTAGTTTATCTAATCGAGCCTCACGGATAAGTGATATGTCTATTCCTCAGGATATGTATGTCACTTATAGTGTTGTCTCATTTATTTAAACTATTATCTATATGGGATAATTTTGACCTCAAATTTTCAAAATTAAACTATTAATTTTGAAAACTATATATATTATATTAAATCAAATACCTTTCTCCCAAAAAGGCAATCGACAATTTCTGGCAACTCCATCAGGGAATAATATTTTTTTTGTTATGATCATAAAATTTTGATTTCATACATTGATATTGTGTCCATATTCCTCATGGAACAGATTACCCTTCGTCTGTTGGGATACTTTACTCATTTCTTTCTTAGGCAAGTACAGTCACCTCTTTTGGATTCTAGGTTAATCTGTTTAATCACCTTTAAATAGAGAGGTTCAAGAGTCCTTTAAGGATTTTTTCTTTTTGTGTTGGATCGGACCCCCAATAGGTATGTTAGTGAATTAGTTTCATCTGGGCAATCTATGTTATGAAGTTGGTCCCACATAGGGTCTTAAACTTTGTATTTTCCTCATATCTCGCAAGGCCCCACTCGTCGTCATGAAGATTGTTGTTTCAGAAGTTTCAAGAGTCATCTACCAAGTTCAATTTGAAATATCCCTCGGACTTCCCTTTTATAAGAAAGCAAAGATTTCTACTGCCCCAACACCTATTAGCTTTGTCGTCCCCACATCCGTTTCCTCAAGAGTAGTTAAACCTACTACTACCAAATTCGTTGTTACTGTGTTTATTGTATCATTAGCTAAAGGAAAGGAAGTTTTGATTTAAGATGATTTAATCAATACATTCACTACTCTACCGTTAGTATTTGAGATCAGTTCTAGAGTAAGGAATAAGCCACTGACCAAGTCGCAAAGAAGATAGCAAAACCTAAAGATTCGGAGGGTCTCCGGGGTCCGAGCTACAGAGGTAGCCCTTGTAATGAGTTCTCTTGCTAGGAGGAGCTTGGATTGCCAGAGGTTGCTCCTTTTCTACAAGGAAGTAGGTTTCATCCATTGATGGATACCATTGTGATGAGAGCATCTATTGGATTGCTACTACTCTGCCATCATCAAAGGATCATAGTAAAAAAAAGGAGAAGCCCTTTTCAATCATCAGAGTTTATACTATATTTGAGAGACTAGCTGCCAAGGAGGAATGTATAGTTATCGAGCTACTCAAGCGAGTGGGTTGCACGGTTTCATCTCGCATGAAAAGTGAAATTTGAAAGTAATTAGACTCATCCACCAGTAATCAAGATCAACAGTGGTACCCCCAACCCGTGTTCCAATCAGATTCTGACTTGGGAGTCAGATCAGTGTTGTTGCTACGATTACAAATTCTACCATCATTACTCGGAAGCCCGTAGGACATCGACTGGTCAATTCACGTCTGAGTCCGAGGATACCACCTACTGTCATTCATGTAAACTTCTTGAAGAACGATAAAGGGAGGAGACCCGTTGCCGATGTACTTGGTTCGCACTGTGGGGAGCATACTTCTTTTCAACACACCAATGTCTCCTCCAAGACACTCCATATTAAGTCATCAATGTCAAAGAAAAAAGTGTGGGTACTCAAGGGTGTCGTATCAGAGGTTGTTGCTACCTTTCTTATAGAGTCCATTTCCGAATAAGATGGTGTTCATGAGAGACCCATAGATCTCCAAATTTAGGAAAAAGAAATCAATGATAAGAGCCAAGATTGCAAAATTACCTAGAGAGCATGGATTGAGTGTTGATGAAGATGAAGATTTTTATTTCACGGATTATCTCGATAAGGAGTTCATGGAAATTAATGTCATTAAGACTAGGGCTATTGCATCTGTGTGCGATGCTTGACTTTCTAGTTAGGAGAACTCCATGGATGACGTGCAAAGGGCCATTCAATTAAGAGATGAACAAATCATCCGAATGGAGAAAAGAATGGAGTAGACGGCCACCACCATGCAACCATGACAACAATGAAAGGACAATCTCAGACATAGCATTTAGCTTCACTTAAGGTCAATTAGTTTGAGGTTTTGCATATTGCAGATGATAGAAGGGAGGTCGCTTCCACTAGTAGAGATGAACAACAAATGAAAGATTCCATCCAGAACTTGATACCAGAAATAGACATAAAGTAGTTGATCAAATGACAAGTGAAGGATGTTCTAGCCCAATCTAAAAGAAGGGAATCAATTTTAAAGAGTAGACCTTACCTCGAGGAATTCAATGCCATACCATACCCCAAGGGTTTTGCGTCAACAAATTTCAAGACGTTCGATGGGGACGATAATCTCTGCCAGCTTATAGCCCACTTTAGAGCCAGTTGTTGTAATGCCAGAGGTAATGAAAAACTTTTGTTCCACTAGTTTGTTAGCAGTTTATTAGGGATTGCGTTTGATTGGTATGATGAGTTGCCTAATGGATCAGTGAAGATGTTTTTTGAGTTAGAGCACTTATTTGTGAAGAGGTTTGTTGGAGTGTAGCTCCATGTAACCATACGAGATCTCATAGTGGAAAGACAAAAGCCGAACAAGACCCTAGTTAACTATATTTTAAAGTGGAGAAACTTTGCCATGAAGTATAAACCATAACTACAGGAAAAACATGCGATATTGATTCTACTGAAAAGCATTCTTGGAAAGACCCTAGTTAACTATATTTTAAAGTGGAGAAACTTGGCCATGAAGTATAAACCATAACTACAAAAAAAACCTGCGATATTGATTCTACTGAAAAGCATTCTTGGAACAATAGCTTTCATGCTCAAGGAAATCACAATCAAGTCATTCGAGAAACAACTCAGCAAAGTTAGAATCTTGCAAGAAGAGGTTAAACATATTAAGTCCTAAGAAAGGACTGAGAAGTCCAGATTAGTAAGCATATTTGAGAAGAAGTTTGGGATGGTGGCCACAGTTGATAAGGTCAAGCACCTGATGAGGATTTAGGCTGATTAGTCTCGTCCGGGTTCCAGTAGCCATCACAACATGATCAGTCCCTCAGCAGTAGCAGATTTATCAATATGGCCAGTCTGGTCAATAGTCATATCAGAGGGGATCATACAGGACAGATGTCGGATAAGTCCCTTCATTTGCAGATCGGATGAATAGGGTGTATTCTTTCAAGGATAAAGTTTTGTCAAAGAAGTTCTGAAATTTAATGAACAAGTTTGAGTTTAGATTGTCAGAGCCAAGGAAACCAGAAGAGGTTGCTAAGAAGGACTATCCCAACTATTTTTCAAACCACAGACTCCTTGGACACACCATAGAGGGATGTTTCAACTTTAAAGATTGGCTCGAGAGAAATCTCAAACAAGGAAACATAACCATCCCAAAGAGTGTTTATAAGAACCTGAAATAAGTTCTTTAAATATGATTTTAGTCAAGCTAATCAAGTTGATAGATTTGTATTCAGATGAGAGTAGTTGGAGTAAAATTTGGAGAAAGTCATCCAAGATGATACCTGATTAGATTCAGACTGCATCAACAAAAGATGACGTTCAAATTCTATAGCCTGCATAACCAAAGATGGAGATCATGCCAGAGAATTCGCCACAACCAAAGGTGAAGAAGAATGAGATCGTGCATGAGATGAAGACTGATAGCATGAGGGGTAGGATAGGGTTTGCCTCTTTTATATTAGTTGTTTAAGATTTGGGGGAGAAAAATGCTAACTGTGTATGATTATCTTTTTGTTTTGAATATAATGATTATGATTTTGGCTACGTTTTGACCATCTCTAGTGATAACTTAACAGATCATGAATAATCTAACCTCGATCTCCATTCTCAAAATGATCCTCAAATCATATTAAAGTCCAATACACGTGAACGTGAAAGAAGAAGATATCAACAACACCAGTTAAGATAGTTCTAGGAGTGAGGATCCAGTCCTCGAGTGTCAAGGAACAACAATTGCTATCAGCCTAGATTTTTCAAATTTAGAAATGACACCAGAAGAGATGGCTACATTGTCAAGAGTAGAAGAGATTACAGAAATTAAGTTAACGAGTAGGAATAAATTACACCTGAGGACTGCTCCAATTTATAAAGGAAAACAAATAATAACTCAAGAAGAGCCACCTTGGCCTCCGCCAGTGGAAGAGACACGTAATCAAGTAAAAATTGGAGGTCTTTATATTGTGGATTATAACGTACTAGCTCATCTTAGGAGGCTACTAGCCAAGTTTAGTGTCTACAATGCTCTGATCCTATCAAAGGAGATGAGGGAGTCTCTGGTTAAGGCTTTACTTGACCCAAAAAATTTGCTTAGCTCAGTTGGACAACACATCCTTGTATGAAGTTTGTTCGTTAAAGGAACAACCTGGGTTGACTTTCATAGATGAAGACTTGTTGCTTTACACTACCAATCATAATATACTGCTCTGCATTTCAATCAGCATCAACAAATTTGTGCTTTCTAGTGTCTTGGTAGATCTTGGAGCATCACTCAATTTGATGAGTATACGGACAATAGCGTACTTGGGCATCGATGCTCAAGAACTTACCGCCAATAAAATAATGTTAAGAGGTTTCAACCTGAGAGGGCAAAGAGCACTGAGGTCGATTGCACTACTAATGTAGGTTAGAGACAAAGTTACAATTGCTAAATTCCATATCATGAATGCAAAAACTTTGTTCAATGCTTTGCTTGGTCGACCATGGATTCACGAGCATAATATGGTCTCATCGTCACTGCACCAGTGCATCAAGTATTGCAAGAAAGGACAAGAATATTGCATCAAGCGGGATTTGCAACCATTTTCATTTCATGAGGTAGACATCCATGAAGACGCCGCCTACTATGCTCCTCCAAAGAAGACTGTCTTTTTCCATGAAGTTGTGTCAAGTAAGATGAAAGATTCAAAAGGTTCATAAGAGCAAGAACATTCAACTCTGCTTCAGCTTTCTACCACTACTCCTTTGTAATTAGTTGGTAGAGGGTCTTTTAGCCCGCGCATCTGAGATCAAGGGAGGGGACACGGATGGGGAAGAACCAACACAATCATTGGACGAACGAAGTCGACCATCTGCATTGCATGGAAGAGAGTTCTGATGAAAATAAGTTCGATGAAGACACGATGATGATAAAAAAAAAGAAACCATAGTTTGAGATCTCATTGGAAGTTATCGAGAAATGTGAATATGGGTCAATTTGTAATCGGATCAACCACTACGAGCATTCCATGACCCTAACTCTGACCCACTTTAAAAATATTGAGAGTCTAGAGCTCAAGGAAGTCTGGGGTGTTGGTTTGAATTTGATCAAGTTTTATGGTGCTTCTCCTATTACTAGTTTTGAAACACATGTAAATTTGGAAGACAATGATTCTAATGAATTAATGGAATTACTATGTGGTTAATTTTCTTCTCATATAAAAAAATTAAATCAACAGAGTGATGTGCAATAGCAAATACCAAATGATACACTACAACTCTTTGAGAAGTTATAAAATGTTAAAGGTTGAACTTTCAACTTGAAAGAGGGTCACATTTTTGGTACGATATGACCGGTCGATAAATACAAAATTTTGCATGGTTATTATTAGTGAATTAGAAAATAATGGCCTTGATGTGGAAGATGATTTTCAGGATTCTCCCATAGATCATTCTCTGCTAGAGTTTGAAGAAGAGATTAAGTCAATAAAAGATGAGCTGAAGGAAGTTAACCTTGGGACTAAGGAGCAGCCCTAAGCTATCTTCATAAGTTCTCTACCTAATAAGAAAGAGTCTACAAATTTGATCTAGCTGTTGTCAGAATATAAGGACTTCTTTGCTTGGAGCTATAACAAAATGTCAGGATTATCGTCAAAAGTTACAGTTCATAGGCTTGGAGTGGACAAGAGTAAGACTCCAGTAAAACAAGCTCCCAGAAGAATACATTTTGAAATAAAAAAAACAAGTCATTGTCAAGGTGAAGAAATTAATAAATGCTAACTTTGTGTGAGAAGAGCAATACCCCCACTTGGTTAGCCAAAAATGTGTCAGTTAAGAAGAAGAATGGATAGATTCGGGTATGTGTCTATATCAGAGATTTAAGCAAAGCGAGTCCAAAGGATGAGTTTCTACTACTGATACTAGAGTTGATGGTGGACATAACGTGAGCACATGAGATCTTCTCTTTTAAGATGGATCGTTGATATACAATCAAGTCAAGATTGCTTCAAAAGATGCAGTGCTTACAGCCTTCAAAATGTCGATTGGAATTTTCTATTACACAGTGATGTTGTTTGGATTGATAATGCCGGAGCAACATACCAACAAGCTATGATGATGATTTTTGATGACCTCATCCACAACCAGTTGGAGTGTTACGTGGATGATTTGGTTATCAAGTGCACATAACGAATAAACAACTTTTTTGAATGGAGGATTGTGTTCAAACGATTACGACAATATAATATTAAGATGAATTACTTAACGTGTGCCTTTGACATTACCTTCAATAAATTTATTCACCATATGAGCTCGTGTATGGGTCTGAGGTCGTACTTATGTTGTAGGATCAGCTACAATCTGTCAGAGTTGCCATCACCAATCATAACACAGCAGAAGGTAGTGCCAAACTCAGAATTGCAGAATTGGAAAGTCTCAAACTAAAATGATATGTAGCTTGGCGTTCCCCTAAGTGAACTTTCGGGAATGATATTTGTTCTAAGGAATGGCTATTTTGATAGTGTCTGTGACAAGGTCAAAAAATTTGTAATAAAATTAATTTTAATAAAATGAATATTTGAATTTGTACGTCTAAGCTCTCCACTTTAATTTTGAGTTTTGCTAAATTAAATTAAATTAAATGCTTGCACTTGTATAATCCTAAAATCTACTTAAGAATAATTTTTTATTATTTTTAGTCATTTTGAATTCGTGTGTGGTGATGTTTTCATGTCTTGTGCAAGATAAATTTGGGCTAGAAGCTGATCTTCACCTTTAAAGATGGCTTAAATCTCGCACTGGATGAAGAAAAGGAAACGAAGGGTGGTGTTGAAAATTTTGAGTTGGACTATAGTCAGGTCAATTCTGAATATGTTGGCCAAATGATGAACATTATTAGTCGATGAGAGACTAATGGGCTACAGTCGTTGCTCAAAGATAGTACTAAGGAAGACTACTCACTGAAAAGGACGAAAGCAAAAAGGGTACAGTCTTTGATGGAAAGGGTCAGCCACTTACAATCAATGGTTACTACGCCTATGAGAGATCTAGTAAGTGCTTTTGTAGAGTGAGTTCCTTATGCGCCACTGAGGAGGACACAACACAAAAATGCCAACCGCTGTAAGGATAGCGTTTTAGTTTTCTTGAAGAAAAGGCGTGCCAAGGAAGCAGCTACAACTCTCACTTCAATTAATGCGGAAGAATTGTACGATCCAAACTCAAAGGAGCCTTCCACCAGTCTACCAATATCTAAGGATGAGCTAGGGTTTTTTGTGGAGTCTACACCGTCAGAGTTCCCTGACGAGCTTTTCACAGGATGCCCAATGTGCAATGATGAGATACCCAAAAAGACACGATCGATAGGATCATTTGCAGAATGCCTGGATTGTAACGCCCTCCATCTGAAAAGTTACCAGCTGGAGATTCAGGAGTGCACATCACCTAGATGTTGAGCCATTCAAACAGTAGGTTGCATATTCACCACATTCATGGACTCTTTCAAAAGTTGAGATAGAGGAGCAGCCCTGAAGTTTGCAAAGAATTTCCACAACGGAGCTAGAAAGAATGAACAGGGTCCAGAAGTGAGAATTTGAATAATATAAACAAATCCAAGAAATATTTGTAAATCTCCTTGAGGGACTAGAGTTACATACTGAAGTATTCTTAGAGAATGATGAAAGAAGGTTCCTCGTCAATTTTTTTTACTAAGGGATAGAGGCTGAGCCAGTTTTTTGAAGAAAAAGACGTATCCCAAGCTACAAAAGTGGATGCATGGAAAATGCATGATCACTATTTTGTGTGGATGCTATTATAACTTTGTTAAGGACATGCAAGGGAACCCCCGTATCATTTTGAGATGTTAAGAGGTGGATCTTATGCCATCCAGAATAAAGAGGATGATCAAAAGGATAGTGAGGTGGAGTATACTACTAACTTATTGCATTTAACGTACCTGCATTATCAATACCTATGAAGAAGGAGACTGCATACCTCCCCACATCAATCATCATGACTTCATCAGACCATTCTATATAGTTTCATTTATGAGCAAAATCAACATCCTATTTGGGAAGGAGATAGATATCTTAGGTACTGGAGATTTCCAAGGATCAGTTGAGATTCCACTCTCAGTCGGAACAATATTCATTTTAAAATTAAATGGAGTACACTTGGCCAAGCATTGTATCTCTGGAGTGTCATTCCGCAGAGTCTCAACCACCTTTCAAAGAATGGACAACAATAAAATATCGTATGGATTCCAGCCATATATAGGGTTGGAGGAGCTATGCCCGTATGAGCTATTAGATAGTTGTACCTCTAAGTATATGCGAAAGGATTCTTTTCCCAAAGTGTGGCTTAGAAGGTTAGCCTGATGACAAGCTTGCGTTAGAGGACAAAAGGATAGTTGTCATTGCGTCAGAGCAGAAGAGAGTTGATATATAATACTACAGTTTCTACATGGATGTACTCAACATGTTGTTTTGGATAGTTTCAGCATATGATCAGTTGTACTACATGTTTGAAGCAAATTAACAATTTTTATTTGGATTTCAGCATATGTTGTTGACTTATCCATTTTGTACAATTGATAAAAGTTGTGGGACCATATGTTGGCCCTAAACTTTAATGAACAAAGAATAATAGAAAAGAAATCTGACCGTAAATGAAAATTAAAATTTAAAATTAAAGGAAAATAAAAGGAAATGAAATTTGACAATCTTAACAAAAATGAAAATGATAAAAATGGTAAACTAATTCTCCATGTTTTTCACACACTCTACGTACTTCACAAACTTCCCACTCCGCATCTCTCTCACTCCTGCATGATTTCCCACAACCCACACATTGCACAAGTTCCACATGTCTTTAAATCCTTTTCACAAGGTCTCACTCTCATCACAAGATTCCACAAATTTTCCACAATCTCCACACTTCATAAAATCCTCCACGATCTCCCCATCTTAACACTCAAAATAGACCTCCATTCACTCCCTCGGGATAGGCCTCCATCCTACTCTCATCTCAGTACTTGGGATAGACCTCCATTCTACTCCCTTGGAGCAAGCCTCTATCCTACTCCCATCATAGCTCAGGATAAACTTCTGTTCTACTCCCTCAAGATTGGCCTCCATCCTACTCCCATATCAACACTCGTGATAGACCTCCATTCTACTCCCTCGAGATAGGCCTCCATGACACTCCCATGTCTATAATTAGGATAGACCTCCATTCCATTACCTCAGGAAAGGCCTCATCCTACTTCCATCTTAACTCTTGGGATAGACCTCTATTCTACTCCCTCAGGATAGGCCTCCCTCCTACTCCCATCTTAGCACTTGGGATAGACCTCCATTCTATTACTTCGAGATAGGCCTCCATCCTACTCCCATTTCAGCACTCGGGATATACCTCTGTTCTACTCCATTGGGATAAGCCTCGATCCTACTCCCATTTCAGCACTTAAGTTAGACCTCTGTTCTAATCCCTCGGGATAGTCCTCCATCCAACTCCCATCTCAGCACTAGGGATAAACCTTTGTTACTCTACTTTTTTAGGATAGGCCTCCATCCTACACCCATATGAACACTTGGGATAGACCTCTGTTCTACTCCCTCGGGATGGGCCTCTGTCCTACTCCCATCTCAGCACTCAAGATAGACCTCCATTCTACCCTCTCGGGATAGACCTCCATCCTATTCCCATTTTAGCACATGGGATAGACCTCTATTTTATTCCCTCGGGATAGGCCTCTATCCTACTCCCATTTCAGTACTCGGGTTAGGCCTCTGTACTACCCCCTTTCGGTCACCTCTTAAGTTATATGTGAGTCCCCGAGCTTTCCTTCCTAATGTTACACCCTTCACTACCTCTTGAGTTGGATGTGAGTCCTCGAGCTTTCCTTATTAATGTAGCCAATTTAAAATTCCCTTTCACCACTTCTTGGGTTGGATGCGAGTCCCTGTGACTTCCATCTTGACCCAGTCTCTCTACACATTCTTAATTTGCAAGATTTTTCTTAAAATGAAAATCAAATTAAATTACTTTTTATCTAAAGTTAAAATGAATCTAAAATTAAAATGAAGTGAAGTCAAATCAAATTGAATAGATTCTTTGTCGTGACTGTCACTATCCTTGACGATTGTCTCCAAAAATCCACCTTTCGATCCCTAGGGGGAGTTCCTGTCTACTCTCTAGCGAACAGGGACTTTGTTCTCTGCTCTGAACATGATTGATTAGGTAGTTGTGTTGGTTTGTTGATCTCTTCAGTCAACACCAATAAGTGTGATGTTCTTGCCCGACACACCACACATATTAGAGGTCCATTGGTTGACGTCACTTTTGGTTAAGGTCTAGTCTCTTTCCCATAGAAGCCTAAGATCTAGCCATACGACATTCCTGTTGCCTATGCTCGAGGACTTTTCATGAAACCCTCACAATTAGAAATTCCATATGCTTTTTTGCTCATCTTGGAGTTCCACATGCTGGTTCTAACCTCTAGCACTTAGCAGGTAGAACTAGTAAGTGGGAGTTCATGAAGAGTCCCCACAGGACTGTCTGGCCTTAGGGTTAGCCTTAGTTTGTGTGGCTTTGGTCAGTCTTACAAATACACTTGAAACTCTTACTCTCATTCACAACCTCAATCCTAACCTACTCATACCTCGCCTAGTTCCCCCATTCTGTTGAAAACTCATGTGGATGGTCACCCAAACCTGTAGCCCTAGGTTACTGTTTGGATAAGACCAACATATGGAGGATCCAAAATGAGATTTCTTTGGTCTCATGGCACCATCAGGGCAATTCTGTGATTAGCCTGCCCATTGAACCCTAATTTTACCCAATTATCAAATTTTGGTCTTTTGCCCCCAAACTTTCTGAAAATTACCAAATTGCCCTTGAAATAATAAAATGTTAAAAATTACCTAAATTACCTAATTTACCTCAAAATCATCCCAAACCACTTTGAACCACTCAAATTGTCCAAAACATCCAAAAATTCCCAAACTTTTTCAAAAATACCCCTATAATTGCCATAATATGTAAATGTTTAGAAATGTTCCTAATTGTTCCTTTATCACTTAGGACCCTTTAAAGTATTTTTTTTCTATTTTTTTCTAATTTAGTTATGTATTTGTAATTTTTAAAAGTGTATTTTTCCTAATTTTACATTAAAATAATTATAATAAATACAATAAAAATCATCAAAATGAAAATTTTGTTTCTCCGTGTTCCTTGAACTTAGAGAGACTTTAATTAAAAGTAATTTTTGAAATTAAATTATTTTAATTATTTAATTAATCAATAAAATCAATAAATAATTATAACAATTAAAATATAATTTGAGAAATGATGAAATTTTGTCCAAATGGTCCTCTGACCTAGGTAAACCTCCAAAAATTTTCGTGTGAACAAAAAATTTACGTTAATTAGTTAAATAAATTATTATTGATAATCCAATTTTTTGAGTTAAAATAATTATAAAAATTAAATAAAAAATAAAAAAAATCACTATTCCTCCTATGATTTTTCAATTGAGACTTTTGTGGGGTACCATGAAAATTTCAAAGTCATTTGAATTCAATTTAATGAGTTATGAAGTGGAGAGGCCCTAGAGGGAAAATGGTAAGTTTGGAATTTAGATGCACTAATTAAATTTAAGGCTATAAAAAAGGAGTAAATGGGTTTTTTTTATCATAATAAACCCTTTTGTATGTTTGAAACATAATGTGTTAAGAGGTGGAAACCAATTTGCACCTTTCCATGATAAGGGTAAAATTGTAATTTTGTTAACTATTATGACTCAGAGGTTATCCTAACTGGATGATCCTAGAGTAGTGGGCTTAAGTTAAGAAGATAATAATCCACTAATTTGAAGCCCCTAGTTGGTGATAAGCATGATTTTAATGAAGATTGAATTACATTTCAGTTAAACATTTTGATTATTACTGATTTATCCTGAAATTGAATTTAAGGTCTTAGTAGTGAGCTAGGCTTTATTTAAACTTATTTAATGAGATTTTTAAAAGAGAAAAATGATTGAGTATGGAAACTTTTAAACACTAGAAGCCTAACTTTAGTGGTTGATATTAGATCCTTAATGACTTGAGTTTTCCCTCAAGGGCACCCACTCACATAACTCTTAAGTAAAATATCAAGTGATTGTCAGAGTACCCTAATCTTGGGATGATTGAAATATTAATGTTCACTGAGCATAAAGTATATTACTTCATTGAAATTAAATTTAAATTTGTGTGATTAATTGACAACATATTATGTCTAAATGAACAAAAAACAGTTGAAGGTATTTCAAAAGTTGTTTAGGGTTATGCCCCGAACACTTTTATAATCTTTTGAATATTTTGAAGGACTACTAGAATTATTATTCTATGCTCAAGAATATCATCCAATAAAACTTTTGGGGACCTACCAAGTTATACTTATGGACTCGTTAATTCACTTAAATCAATAAAAAAAACCCTACATTACTTATCCTATATTAATTGACCCAATGATCAAGGGTTTAAGGCTTCCCTAAGGTATTTAAATCCTTGTGAGCAACTGTGAATATTTGTTTTTGACACATATGAATCATTTGGCTTCTGTAAGTCTGAGGTCTTGGTGGCTAGGGCAATGACGATAATGCTAATGTGCGCTAAAAATTAGGGATACAATGTAAGATTTTAGAAAAGTATCTCCTACCTCAAGGACCTTTAAAAAATTTTAGGATTAGGACTGTTCAATAACTCTATGGAAGATAATTGTCCCCAATACTCTTAAGTTATTTGTAGTCCTAGCTTGATTAAGTTGATACTTGTGGACTACATCGCTTTGCAAAATATTTTATAAAAAAATTCCTTTTGCATGACTAAGTAAATTTTATATGCATCAAAATTAATTTCAAAAGAAAATTTGTAAAGGTCCATGATTAATCACTATGATCAAGGTTAGGACTGCCCTCCGTATATTGTTGGGTTGGTAGCTCTTACTTATGGTCAGGAATTACACAGTCCATCTCTGAGCCTCCACCATTACCAATGTCTTACACCTAGTCCCAATCTTCTATTTATGACTACTGGTTTATTTTTACTTGGGCTTCACTATGACTAGTTTATTCTGACTTTTCCATACCAGATGCTTCTATTTACTTTCTTGCACTTTATTTAGATTTCCTACAAATATATTCTGCTTTATGATGCTAACCATGCAGTGGGAGTAGTGAGAAGATGATTGGTATGCATTTTTATTTTATGCACTGTAATTTTATTTCTTTACTTTATAGTATGTTTCTACATGTATTTATTTACATTAAATGCAAACACAACATACATTCAAAATTAAATAACATTTTCAAAACAAGAATAACATAACATTACATAACACATTCTCTTGAATTTACGGGAGGCCTTCGGATGAGGTAACCCACCGTTGCTTACAAAATTTCCCTAGTTTAAATGAGTTTAACAACTTGATTAAACTAAGTAAATTCAAGAGAAAATAATGGTACCAGAATAAGGAAATTGTGGGATCCCAATTGATGTCACTCTAATAAAATTTTACCCCCTCCATAATGCTTGAACAATAACAATAAAACTTGTCACATAAACATACATAGTAAAACCTTTTGAACCTCTAGACCTTAGGGTTGCTACTTCGATGAGGAGCTTGGAGCTAACTCAGTGAGCAACACAACAAGGATGTAAAGAAGAACAACTTCAGAGAGCAAGCAGATCTACGACAACAATCTTTTCCTTAGAACTAAATAACAAGTCATATGATTTTAAGGTTGTTTTCCTAGTGCTACATAAATCCCCACCTTATCTTTAGGCCTTTAATTGTGCAATTAAACCTTAAATTGCCATAGGATCTAAAGTTTTCATTTGTTATGACATAAACCATTCTATCTTCTTAGATATTTGTATTACCGTGTCATGCAAATGTAAGCCCTAATTAATAAAATTAGTAGGATGAAACAATTAATAATTTTTGTATGAAACCAAAGCCTAACTATAGGATAGTTTGGGAAGTTAAAAAGTTTCTCCTTAGGATTTGTGGCATCCTTTAGTTTTCTTGCTTTGGATTCCATAATAATTATTCCAAATTTGAGCCTTGACCATTTGACACACCCTTGTCTGACCTTTGAAAAGTCCTACCCTTTGAGATTTTTCAAGGCAATATTTTTCAATCTAAATTGAATGTTTTCTTAGACGATTTCAGTTGTCTAAGATGTAATTAACTATATTGGATTGCTCTTACAGGAAACTTTAAAATCCAGCTTAATATAAACTCTGTCTAATTTTTCATATTAGATAGAGAAACCTATCGAGCAACATAAAGGTTTCACAGACTAAAACAAATGTCATGAACCCTTTAGCATATTTAGTCGAGCCTCAAGGATAAGTGATATTTCAATTCCTCGGTATAGGTGTGTCACTTATAGTGTTGTGCTTATATAAATAATGTTTATATATATATATATCTATATATATATCTTATATTAAATCAAATATCTTTTTCCCAAAAAGGTGACTGACATGAGTATGGTTGGGTTTGATCATAGACCACTACTTCTATTTATAACAAATGCTATGCAAACTGGTAAGGCTCATTCAGATATCAACATATGTGACCTGCACATCCTAACTTTCTGAGGGTCTCCCAAATATAGAATGATATTCAACATCATAACCCTTGGATTAAACTTTGGATTCTACATAAGAGAGTAAGGAAGGACCTAATTGTGTGGAATTGCATCTGCTCTGGTGACACTTTTAGTCAGATTGAAAAAGCTAAATTAGAAATTGGAAACCTAGAGAAAGCAATTTAATTGGGGTTGACTAAGGAAGATGCTATCTTTGAAGCTAATGAGAATTTACTAACTGTTTCCTCCTTAAACGAGATGTTCCTTAAACAGAATGCTGCAGCTATCTAACCTTTTGGATGGAGACAGAAATACTAGGTACTATCATGCTTGTATCAATTTTAAAAAGAAATGCAATGCAATCTACAAAATTCATACTACTAATGTTGAGTGGCTTTCTAGATTTGCTGAGATTGTTGAAGGTGCTTTGAAGAAGTTTAAGAATCTACTAAGGTTGTCAATCTCACTTTTGTCCCTTCTGAGGAAGAGATATGGAATGCTCTTTTCTCTATTGATCCTAGGAAGGTTGTAGGCCCAATTGGCTGCACCTCTAATTTTTATAAAAAACTTTGGCATATTCTAAAAGCAGATGTTATCATGGCTACAACCTCTTCCAAGACCTCGATCCACCTCTAATTTAGAGCCTCTTCTAAGACCTAGACCATCCTATATATTTCTATTGTTCCTACATTGTTCTCATCCCTAAAACATTTGATAGAAGTAGATGGGAACATTTTAGACCCATTAGTCTGACTGGTGTGATTAACAAAGTATTTAGCAATATCCTTGTTAGCAGGGTGCAACCTTAACGACTAAATTAAATATCTTCTAGTCAATTAACCTTTATAAAATTTAGGAGTATTGCAAACAATGTTCTTTTTGCACAAGAATTGCTTCAGGACCTATATAAACCATGTTGGGGAGGCAATCTGAACTATAAGTTGGATCTCATGAAAGCATATGTCAGCATCAGCTAGGAATTCATCATCCAAACTTTGCTAGCTAGAGGCTTTCATGCTGACTTCTGCAATCTGATTATTAGCTGGCTGAGGAACAATCACATTCAATCTTCATTAATGGCTAGTCAAATGGGTTTTTTCATACTACTAGAGGTCTAAACCAAGGACCCTCTCTGATGCAAATGATATCATGGATGACAATGACACGACTTCATGAGAAGATTTAATGCAAGTTCCATGTGTGCCAATTACTAGATATCGTGCAAAGAGGTTCAAAGAAGCTCTTAATGGATTACAATGAGATGGCTTGGACTCATGCAAATTCATGGGGATCTAAGGATAAAGATCCAAAAAAATTTGTCAAATTATTCCACGGCAAAGGATAAAGGAGTTATATTATTATGGCTGTATATTTTGTATATTTATTGAGGTTTAATAATGGCATGCATGGCGATTTGATGTAGTCTTTCATTTGTTTTAGAAGATATTTTATGTTCTCTTTTGTTTGATTGTAAGCTTTAGCTTATATATAGGGCTTACTTCAAATGAGAAAGGGACTTCTGATTCTTGCCTCAAAAAACATGCATTTGGGTTGTCTCCCATGGTTTCCTTAGGATTCTAGCGGAACTCCAGGCCATCGCCTAACAAGTTATTTCCCAACTTATCAAGGAGATTTCCACGCCGTTTGTGGCGTCTTCCATTGTACCAAGGTTCTTTTCTCACGTCAAGCATAGGGTTGCACGAATGGCGGTCTTATACCAACATTCTTGTTTACGTTGAGCATTGAGTCAAGGTTTACCTCCGTCCATCCATTTTACCACAGGTTCTACATACAATTCAGTTTGTTCTAGCCTTTGGATAATTTTATTGTTTAGTTTCTTGCATGTCATTGTGATTTACATCGATTATTTTTAGTTTCAGCATAGCACATCTGATTTTCTAATAAGAACATCATTCCCCACGATCCTGTCTTCAATATATGCACATGAGTTTGGTGTCAAAGCCTCACGGTTCTTGAACACATAATTTTCTTCTTGGGCTTTTGTGTTCTTGTTGGATGTTTCTTTTTTTTTAGGTAATTAATGAGATTAGTTGTTTTCTTGTTTCTTATGTCCAATTTTTTGTCTATGTCCAATTTTTAGTAAGTAATCCAATTTGGAATTTCATTTCGTAATTAATTGTTCGATTAGCTACTTTCATAATTATTCATAATTGTGTTCTTATTTATATTCACATAGTTATTGCTCACGCAATTTTACTCATTATTATTCATATCAGTTGTTCTATTTATTATCCAAATTGTCCAAATCAGTGTTCATGTTTTTGTTCAAATCATCTATTTCTTGATATTCTTTATGATAAATATTGTTCTTGATGTGAAGTTTTTATTTTCATTTCTTATTATTTTTTTTCTTGAAATACAAATCATCTTGATGTGATCTTGTTATGTTAATTTCTTATTATTTTTATTTGTTTGATGATATTCCTGTTGTTCTTGATATCATTTCTTGTTCTTGATATGATTGTCCAAATCATTTTAGTAGTGCTTTTGTTTTGATTCAAGATATCAAATTTATATTTCATTATCATCATTCTAATGTTTTGCTTATAGTTTTAGATTTTTCTTATTTGCAGTAATTTAGAATTTGATTTGAGTTAATAATTTCGAATTCTTGCTTAGCTACCTTCATTGTAAGTCCCTAATCATGTCCCAAACAAATTTTGAAGAATAGAAAAGGCAACCTGCCATTCCTAATATCCATTTTTAAGCATTGGTGGGGGAGATTAGAAGAAAGATGAGGGTTGAGTTAGAGAAAATTCATGAAAGATTGGAATAGGTAGAGGGAGAAATCCAATAAAGACATACACGAAATGTTTCCATTAGGCAAAAAGAGAGAGTTCCACCAAGAAGAGTGAGAGAGGAGGATGAAGAATATTATGAGGTTGGATTTGATGAAGAGAGTGATAGGGATTTATTTGTTGGGAGGAGGCATTATGGTGGACAAGCTAGAGACATTAAGAATTGAGACAATAAAAGCTTGATAGGTATTAAGATGTGCATTCCTTCTTTTCAAGGCCAAAACAATCCTAAAGCCTATCTTGAATGGGAGAAGAAGATGGAATTAGTGTTCGACTGCCACAACTATTCTGAAATAAAGAAGGTGAAATTGACTGCCATTAAATTTAATGATTATGCTACTATTTGGTGGGATCAATTAATATTGAGTATAAGGTGAAATCGTGAATTTCCCATAGAAACATGGGAAGAAATGAAAGTTGTTATGAGGAAGCGATTTGTGCCAAGTCATTACTATCGAGAGTTGTATCAGAAGTTACAAAGGTTGAGGCAAGGTAATCAAAGTGTGGAAGATTACTATAAAGATATGGAGATTGCTATGATTCGGGCTAATGTATAAGAAGACTGAGAAGCTACTATGGCTAGATTCTTAAATGGTTTAAACCCATAAATCCAAGATAGAGTGGAAATGCAACATTATGTGGAGTTGGAGGACATGTTACATGTAACCATCACGGTAGAACAACAACTCAAGAGGAGGGGTGGCTCACATTTTTCAACTAGTGTGGCTTCTTCATGGAAGCCAAATTTTCATAAAAAAGAGGACAAACCAATTACAAAGTCCAAACCCGAGCCAAGGCAAGTGATAATCAACCAAGGAGCTCAAAGGAAAATTGACCCTTCCACTTCTAGAAATCGATACATTAAATGTTTTAAATGTCAAGGCAGGGGTCATATAACCAACCAATGTCCTAACGAAATAATCATGGTGATAAGGGACAATGGAGAGATTGAGACTGATGAAGAATTAGAAATTGACTCTATACCACCAATAGAGGACATTGAATGTGAAGAATAAGCGATCACGGGACAATTGTTAGTCACAAGAAGGGTTTAAGTGTGCAGACGTGCAGACCAAGGTTGATGAGGGAATTTAAAGAGAAAACATTTCTCACACTAGGCGTCATGTACAAAATAAGGTAGGTAGTTTGATCATTGATGGAGGAAGTTGTACTAATGCTGCTAGCACTATTTTGGTTGAACAACTAAGATTGCCAACCATCAAGCATTCCCGGACTTACAAGTTGCAATGGTTAAATGATAGTGGCGAGGTGAAGTTGAAAAAGTAAGTTTTGGTGTCATTTCACATTGGAAAATATGAAGATGAAGTCTTATGTGATGTAGTACCAATGCAAGCAGGTCATTTGTTACTAGCCCGACCATGACAATTTGACTAATGAGTTAAACATGATGGTTTCACTAATAAATAATCGTTTGAAGTCAATGATAGAATTATCACTCTTGTTCCAATGACACAATAGGAGGTCTAAGAGGATCAAGTGAGATTGCAAAATGATTATTGTCAAACGAAAAGGAGTGATCAACATAAAGAGGCTGGCCCAAATGAGAAAAAGGAAGAAATGGAACAAGCAGCCATTAAGAGAAATGAAGAAAGAAAACAAAAGAATTTTTATGCAAAGGAAAGTGAGATTAAGAGAGCATTATTTTTAAACCAACCAATGATTGTACTTCTTTACAAAGAGGCATTCTTAAGCACTAATGAATGTGACAATACTTTGTCTAGTTCTGTTATTTCTCTTTTGCATAAGTTTCAAGATGTCTTTCCTGAGGATATTCCACATGGTTTACCACCCATTTGAGGGATTGAGCATCAAATTGATTTTATACCTGGAGCCACCATTCCAAACCATCCAGCCTATAGAAGCAATCACCAGGAGACAAAAGAGTTACGAAGCCATGTTGGGGAACTAATAGAGAAGGGGTACGTGAGAGATAGCATGAGTCAATGTGTCGTTCCGGTAATTATAGTTCCTAAGAAGAATTGGTCTTGGAGAATGTGTGTGGATTTTTGAGCCATTAACAATATTACAATAAAGTATAGACACGTATAGACATGTGTGTGGATTTTTGAGCCATTAACAATATTACAATAAAGTATAGACACCCTATTCCTCGCTTAGATGATATGCTAGATGAGTTACATAGATCTTGTGTGTTTTCTAAGATTGATTTAAAAAGTGGATATCATCAGATTAGGATGAAAGTAGGTGATGAGTGGAAAACTACTTTTAAGACAAAATATGGTTTTTATGAATGGTTAGTTATGCCTTTTGGTTTGACTAATGCACCTAGTACTTTCATGAGACTAATGAACCATGTTTTGCGAGCTTTTATTGGAAAATTTATTGTGGTATATTTTGATGATATTCTGATCTATAACAAAAGCTTGAAGGATCATGTTGAACATTTAAAACTTGTTTTAGATGTTTTAAAAAAAGAAAAGTTATTTGGTAACTTGGAAAAGTGTACCTTTTGAACCAATAAACTTTGTTTCTCAGGATTTGTCGTGAGTGCACAGGGTACACAGGTTGATGAAGAAAAGGTGCATGCTATACATACATGTGTGGCCTAGTCCCAGTAGTATAAGCAATGTCGTAGTTTTCATGGACTTGCTAGTTTTTACTGATGATTTGTGAAAGACTTTAGTAGCATTGAATTAATTAAGAAGAACATTGGGTTCAAGTGAGGAGAAGCACAGGAAAAGGCATTTCAATTGATCAAGGAAAAACTTACCCATGCCCCTATTTTGACTATACATGATTTTCCTAAAACTTTTGAAATTGAATGTGATGCTTCTAATATTGCAGATTTGTTCTTTAGGGAGATTATAATATTATATGGTATGCCTAGAACAATTATTTCTGATAGAGATCCTAAGTTCTTGAGTTACTTTTGGAAGACCTTGTGGTGTAAGTTAGGAACCAAATTGTTGTTTTCTACTACTTGTCACCCACAAACCGAAGTGGTAACTGAAGTAGTAAATAGGAATTTTTGTAATTTGTTAAGGGCAATCACAAAGAAAAATATCAAAACATGGGAAGATTGTTTACCACATGTGAGTTTGCTTATAATAGTGTTGTTCATTCTGCTACTAAATTTTCACCTTTTAAAATTGTTTATGATTTTAATCCCTTAACGCCATTTGATTTAATTCCATTACCAGTTTCTGAGCATGTTAACTTGGATGGTAAGAAAATGACTGAGTTTGTAAAGCAGATACATGAGAAGGCACGACTAAATATTGAACAAAGAACAAAGCAATATGAAAAGATGCCACTAAGGGGCGACACAAAATGATCGTCGAACCTAAAGATTGGGTCTTGTTACACTTGAGAAAGGAAAGATTTTCAGAAGAAAGGCATTCTAAACTACTTCTAAGAGGAGATGGTCCTTTTTAAGTACTTGAGCTTATCAACGACAATGCCTACAAGCTGGATCTACCAGGAAAGTATTGTGTGAGTGCCACTTTCAATGTTACTGATTTAAGTCCTTTAGATACAGGCACTGATTTGAGGATAAATCTTTTTCAAGAGGAGGGGAATGACGCAAATGATACTGGATGAAAATGACACGACTTCAAGTGAATATTTAATGCAAGTTCAATGTGGGCCAATCATTAGATTACGTGCAAAGAGGGTGAAAGAAGCTTTTAATGGATTAGTCCAGGAGGATTGGACTCAAGCCAATTCATGGGGAAGCCAATTCATGGGGATATTCATGGGGATCTAAGGAGAAAGAGCCAAAAAGATTTGTCAACTTATTCCAAGCCCAAAGATAAAGGAGTTATTTTATTATGGCTGGATATTTTGTATTTTTATTGCAGTTTAATAATAGTTTGCATGCCAACTTGATGTAGTTTTTCATTTGTTTTAGAAGATATTTTATCGTCTATTTTTTTTTTTGCTTGTAAGCTTTAGCCTATATATAAGCCTTCAAATGAGAAAGGGACTTTTGATTCTTGCCAAAAAAACTTGCATTTGGGTTGTCTCTCACGGTTTCCTTAGGATTCCAACAGAACTCTAGGCTATCGCCTAAGGAGTTCTTTCCAAACTTATCAAGCAAATTTCCACCCCATTGGTGGCATCTTCCATTGTACCAATGTTCCTTCCTAACATCAAGCATAGGGTTGTGATCTTATACCAACGTTCTTGTTTGCGTTTAGCATTGGGTCAAGGTTTACCTCCATCAATCCATTTTACCACAGGTTCTATATATAATTCGATTTTTTCGAGCCTTGGGACAATTTTATTGTTTGGTTTCTTGCATTTCATTAGAATTTCCATAAATTATTTTTGATTTTGGCATAACACATCCAAATTTCTAATAAGAACATCAATCCCCACGATCCCGTCTTACATATATGAACATCACTCTCTCTCCCACCATGTTAATCTTGGCTTTTGATTATCTGTCTAGGGTACTGAACAACAATATTTCATAAACTTCTCATTCTAGATACAACCATATATTCAATGTAGGAGTTAGTCACCTTGCTTATATTGATGATGTTATCCTATTTTCAAATGCCACAAAACTTGTTGTTAAGAATGTGCATGCTTGTCTCCTACATTTCCAGAAATGCTTTGGAATGAAATTTAATAATGGAAAAAGCAATATTTTCTACCATCGTAAAGTTAAAGCTCCTTAAAACATTGGGTCAAAGAATTCACTAGACTTTATTCAGCCACCATCCCTTTCAAGTATTTGGGTTTTTATATGTTGAGAAGAAGAACTAAAAAAATTATGTTTGATGAAGTCATTAGGATGATTAGTACAAAATTATACTATTCGATAAACTCCTTATCAAATGGTGGTAGAATCACACTACTAAGGAGTATATCAAAAAGCTTTCCATCTTATATTATGCAAATGACAGTGATAAAAAGAGCACTCAACTACTTCTAGAAAGATGCTTCAATAGATTTCTTTAGGCTTGTAAAAAGAAGCAATTGCATTGATCAAGTTGGTAGAAAGCAACTAAACCCACCCTGGCTGATGGTTCGGGGTTTAAGAGGCTACAACATTTGAACTTGATCAATCTCTATATGCTGTGGATCAGGTTTAGGCAAGAAGAGTCACTTTGGGAAAAAATTATGCAGGGAAAGTATTGCGAAGATAAACATCCTACCATTATCAATAGAAAGTTGCAGGATTCCAGGATTTGTGTAAACTTACTGATGGTCAAGGAAAAGGTACAAGATTTATATTATTTGGGATTTGAGCAATGGAAGAATGAACTTCTGGCTAGATAGATGAGTCATTGAAAGGAGGGTCCAACCTAAATTTTATATTGAAGTAGATTTAAAACTACAGGTGGCTGATTGTTGGGAGGATAACCACTGGTCCCTAGTACTTTGAACTCCTAGTTGAATTAAGATCATGCCTGTCAAATTCTCAAAACTTTTTTTGATAGACACTAAAAGAATGTGCTCATCGCAAGAATTTTTAGAGCCCAAAGCTTGACACAATAGATTTATTTCAACCACAACATTTGGAATAATGTTAGTTGGGGGAAATTCATCTGGATTAATCTTCTCACCTCCTCCATGTCCTTTTTTATGGTGACGATTATTCTTAAATTTTTTACCTCTGATGACATTCTTCAGTGGGACTATTCTTCTCACCTCCTCCATGTCCTTTTTCTGGTGAAGATTGTTCCTAATTTTTTTTTCCTTTAATGACATTCTTAAACTAAAGGAGCTGAGAGGGCCATCTTACTGCATCCTCTGTAAGGAAGTAGAGAGAAGAATAAATCACTTTTTTTTTCACTTGTAAGTTTTCATAGCAAATCTGGGCTAATGTCATAAGGATGCTATCTATTAATGCCCTCACTCTAGATTGGCACAAAAAGAAGGATTGCTGGAAGGACTGACATTATGTAAATATGTTCATAATACCTTATACTTGGGCTTGGTTTATTTGAATGGCTAGAAATAAGATGAAGTATGAGGAGGTTGTCCTAGAAGATCAACAAGTGGTCACCAATTGTATGACTTTTCTACATAAGCTTATTAAGTACAAGAGGTTCCTTGATATATCAACTATTCATCTTGGTTTTAGACCCATTATCTTAAAGATTTTCTGGAGGAAGCCTTATTAATCGTGGATTAAAGTGAATATTGATGACAGTTTTTTAGCCATTGACGCCTGAATTGGAGGTTTCTTTGGAGATCATACAAGAAGATTTTGATTATTATTTCAATCCTCAGCCTTGGTGCAAGATGCATTCCAAGCTAAAGAAATGGCTGTGGTGTGGGCCCTTAAGCTTGAACACATGGAAAAGTTTTCTCATATATAGATTGAAGTAGATTCCTTGGCACTAATCCAGATCATGGGGAAAACAGAGAACACTCCATGTCACATCCTACATTTGATTAAATATTTAAACTCAGTTAGAAACCATTTCTAATTGGAGTTCCATTTCATTCATAGATAAAGAAACAAACCTGCTAACTGGCAAGCTCAGATGGGTAAACAATGTGAAATTTTATGGGTCTACTCTTCCCCCCCTCCTACCCTTTCTTTTCTTTTGCATGGGGATAGTTTGGATGTTCTTCAAATTATAATTGTAACTAACACCTTTTGATCAATACATATATAGCTTTTGCAATATTAAGAAGATGAAAAAATAATATATAAAAAACAAGTATACCAAAAGAGCTTCCACAATAGATAACTCCAAAACAAATAAACCAACCTGCAGAGCTACTTCAAAGCAAAGGAAACCAGAACAATCCAAAAATGAAATCAGTAAGACAAGGGGGAAACCAGCAACCATGTAGCTCTTTTAAGGGAAGTTTGAGGCATTTAGTGACAAAATAATCCTTTTCAAGATAATCTAGAATAAAAAGCCTGCAGTAATTGAAAGAAACAAGAAGAAAACACTAGCCAAACAACCTCCTAGTGATTATGGATAAATAGTATAATCCATGAGAAGTATAAGAATTAGCACCCCTCAAAGAGCAGGCCATAACCATCATATGGCAGCAGAAAAACAACAACAACACTGTGCAGTATAACGGACATGAGAAATTCTTAGTGAGAATCAGAAGCCATAGTTCTCCATACTTAAATGCTTAACGTAGATGTGAAGAAACCAGATGGAAATCCTCCAAAACAAAAAGCAAATTTAGCAAAACCAATACTGATTAGGTATCCCCCACACCTACATGAGTACATATGTATATATCTATATATGCAGGTACATACATATGTATATATAAGAAAAGTTTTAGTCAATAGCTTTAGCAAGACATTTCAGAAAGGAATATCCAACGCCCCAACAACAATATGAGAGCAGAAAAAATCTTGCAGTATAAGATGCAAGAAATGCCTGACAGTGCAGCAAGAGAGGTTCCAATATAGTAAATTACCTAATAACAGCTACAACAAAAGAACATTCCAGATAAGAATGTCAAAATAAAATTTCAGTCCAAAAATCACATAAGAAAAGTGATAGCAAAACAAGATTCCAGAAAGGAAAATCCAACATTCCTACAGTTATCTGAGAGAACTGAAAGCGGTCCTTCAGGTTAAAATGCAGGACAAGGACATGCCATACAGAGTAGAGAGGGCATGGTCCTGAGTTAGTGCAGTAGGTGAACATTAGGACAATCAATGTTGGCTTAGTACATCTAGTGGAGAAGATCCCAGGATAACATAACACAACTAACATCCCAAAAGAGACAGCAGTCAGTTTTAGCATAGAGTTCATCCAGCTCCTCAAGTAAGGAGTGTCCATCATATCACTAAGAATATAAGTTTTAAGGGGAATATAAGGGGTGACACCAACCAGGAAATCAAATAAATTTAGCTTAGAAAACTGATCAACAGGAGTATTCGCCTCTCTAAAGGTGAAAGTGAAGAGAATTTGAAGCTGATTGTTATCTATCTGATTATAAATGCGATGTAATAAGAAAATTATATGGCAAACAAGCTTGGATTTCTTGATGAGGATATTATAAAGGCATTTTGATTCAGTATCTATAATGACGCATTTAAATTTAAAAGAGACAGATACCTTTAAAGCCAATAAAACAACATAACTTTCAGCCTCAAGAGATGTAGAGGCAACAATGTGCAAAGCAAAAAACTTTTTGGCGATTCGCATAACAATCTCTAAACAGCCCTTCGGCATAGGCTACCATGTTGGACCAACTAGCATCAATGTTGGCCTTAAACCAACCAGAATAAGGTGGTAACCATCTAACCAAGACAGGTCTTTTGCTTCCGTCAGAAATGGATATGGCAGTATCAATATTTAAAGCTCTAACAACTTTATAATAGTTAGCCATAATGAAGGAAACTGTAGTATTTGAAGGGGGGAGTGATATTTATAAGCATTCTGAGCAAGCCAGATGAACCAAAGAACCATTGAAGGAAAATACTTCATCTTAGTAAGAAAATAGGTAACATCTTGCTAACCCCAAGTAGCTTACTCAAGAAAAAGGGACGGGGCCAGTAGACTCAAAGGAGTCCACCAAAAGTGTCCCAAACCTGTTTAGCAAAACAACATTCAAAAAATAGATGATAGGATGATTCAGTTTCTCTCTTACATATGTAACAAATAGATGCCAGCTTCAACCCTTTCAGCTTAAGTAAGACATCTAAAAGCAATAGAGAATGAAAACATCTCTAAAGAAAGAAAGAGGTAGAAGGATAAATAAAGGGACACAATATGGAAGGGCGCCATTTCCATTTTGGATAGTGGTGAATATCCCTGTACAGAATTTTGGTTATAGAACCTGAGGAAAGGAATTTCCACACAGTTTTACCTTTTCCGCCAGCAAAAATTGGAGTGGTAGACATGGAAGGAGCTAAATCTCCCACCAAAGACCTCAACATATTGATATTCTGATTTCCACCATCACAAACATTGGAGAGTAGTAGGTTTGAATCAATTTCAGAATGTGTGAGAGTGGTAAGGTTTCATGTGCCCCAATGATCATGCCAAAAGGAGATCATACCATCTCCAACTTCCCAATAAATACACTAAGTAGCTATAGTTCTAGATAGAATGATAGCCCTCCAGAGTTTGGAATCACCAATTTTCCAGGCCACAGTGGAGGGGTGAGCAATATGACAATATTTATGATAGAGAAATTGTGCCCACATGGACTCCCCCACCCAAAATTTAAACCAAAGTTTATACATATTGATGTCTACAATTTGCTATAGAGTTTTAAAGCCAAGACCTCTAGAAGACCAAGGCATAGAAAGCCTAGCCCAATTAGTCCAAATTTTGCTAGAACCAGTCCCAAGCCAAAGTAACTTATTAAAAAGGATTTCAAGATTCCTCAGGGTGCCTTTTCTAGCCTTGATGACTTCTAAAGCATAAAGTGGCAAACTACAAAGAACACTTTTAAGCAAGTTGAGCCCTCCACATTCAGATAAAAAGATGTTTCTCCAATCATTAATCCTTAATCATATTAATCCTTGATTTAATTTTATCTTCCACCTCATCTAGTTGATTTTGCTTTCTCTTGCCCCCAAGGATATTCACCCCAAGATACTTAATAGGGAGCTTAGTACTTTTACAACCAGTATAATCAGTGGCACAATTTTCAATGTGAGTGGATACATTTTTGCCAAAGTAAAGAGAGCATTTAGATTTATTAAAGAGCAGATCGGAGGAATTCAGTGACTACTCTAACACATTCATAATGGATTTAATGACATTCTTAGTTGCATTAGAAAATATAATAACATCATCCGCATAAGCAAGGTGACTAGCCAAGACATATGATTTGTGAGTGTATTGTATGTGTGGGTGTTGGACTTGTCTTGATTAAAAAGCTGAGAAAAGTAATCAAAAGCAAGAATGAACATAGTAGGAGAGAGAGGATCTCTCTGCTTAATACCCTTGAGAGTAGGGAAGAAACCATATGCCTTAACATTAACAAGAACACTGTAGTGCTTGATCTCCAGCCTCCTTTTAATGGGCATACAAAATTCATTCTTGAAACCTTTAGCATTCAAAACTTTAGAATGAAGTCTTAGCTAATAGTATCAAAAGATTTTTTAATATCAAGTTTGATAACAAAATTTCCACGTCTACATTTTTTATCAAGTTCCTTAATGATTTCCTCGTCCATCAAAAAATTAGCAGTGATCTCCCTTGCTTGGATGAAAGCTGTTTATTGTGGAGATATAATATGAGGGAGAAGAGGTTTTAGTCTAGTGACAAGAATTTTGCTTATGTCCTTAAAGATAACAGAGGTAGGTGATATCTGACAAAAATTATCCCAAGTAAGTTTGTCATTAGATTTAGGGATGGGCACAATGGTAGCAGAGCTAAAGTAATTGTCTGGATTCTCACCAAAAAAGAAGCCTTGAATAGCTAAAATGACCTCTTTCTTAATAATACTCCAAGAATGCAAATAGAAAGAGGAGAAGAAACCATCATGGCTAGGAGCTTTGTTCGGATTAATGGATTGAAAAGCAGAGTAGATTTCTTGCTCATCAGGGGTATATGATAAGGATATGTAATTAATGAAGTCTCTATCATTCAAAAAGAGAGTAGAGTCATAGAGGTGGTGTGTACAGTAGATTGATAGAAAATAGTGAAGTGATGAAAAACACTTTCACCAATTTCATCCAACTTAGTATTTAACCATTCACATATTCCTTCTATGCTTAAGAGTAGCATGAAAATAGTTATTATTACGGTCCCCTGCTATAAAGACTATATCATTAGCCTTTTGATGTAGAAGTTCCTCCTCCAAATTAATAGCTGTAAGAAGATTCTACTGTGCTTTTGTCATGGAGTCAACTCAATTAGAGGTGCAAAGCTCTTGTGTTTCCAATTGATCAACAAAACTTTGTGCCTCAATAACTTTGGAATGAACATTCCCAAAAACCTACAGGTTCCACTTTCTCAAAAAAACAACAACCCTTTTATGTAGTTGCCAAATAGTGTACAAGGGAGAGCCAACCATCTCCATCTTCTAGGCCTGTGACACCAAGCTCAAGAAAGACACATGAATAGTCTAAATGTGAAAGAATTTAACATGAGAGATAATAGGTTTGTCATTAAAAGTCAAAGTTAACAAAATAGGTTTATGATCAGAAGAGGCGGAATTTAAATGTTGAACATGCACGATAGGAAAGTGGCTTAAGAAAGAACCATTCCACAAAAATCTATCCATCCTTTGAGAAAGCAATCCCCTTTTCCATGTGAAAGAGGCACCAACATATCCCAAAACAAAAAGACCATCTTGAGAGAATGAATTACAAAATCGGTTTATACGAGCAGTGTCACACCTTCCCTCGCCTTTCTTCTAAGTAGGCTTCATTATCATGTTAAAATCACCCCCAACAAACCAACTATCAGCAATGGCAGTTCTCATAATTTCAAGTTTGTGCCACAAAAGATATTTATCTTGCAAAAATGAGCTAGCATAAAAGAAAGTGGCCCAGCCAAAGTAATCTTCCATCTCGTACTGAGTTAAAACAATTTGCTCATCGTCCTCCACTATAGAAAGGGTGACATTCCTTTTCCAAAAAAAAGTAGATTTTGTTGTTTTTATTGCAAAAGTGATGAAAACTTTTAAAGTGGCTAAGAATTTTATTAGTACTAACAGTTACCATGGGCTCCAAAATAGCAAAAATAGAGATCTTATTGACCCTACACAATTGCTTCAATCTATGAATAGAGGAAGGGTCAGCCACTCCCATTATGTTCCAGACCATGATTTTAAATATGATGTATGGATGCAATCCTACTAGAAGATATAGTAGGATTGACAACCTGCTCTTCATCAGAGTGATAAAAACCTTCTTGAGAGATATTAGAATCAATAAGCTTTGCAAGTTCTCTTTTACCTTTCCTTTTGGAAAGACGCTGAACTTACCATTCATTTTCCAAGGTGTTAGGAGCATCTTGAAGAGACACCTGTAATAGATCAGGGGAAGTGGGAATAGGAGTAGCATGAGGAGAGACAATTTCATTAGTATGTCTTTGTGTAGTAGAAGAGAGAATGTTGTGGCTTGAAATATGGAGGGGGGACATTAACAGCTTCTTTCACATTTTTTTAGTGGTAGCATTAACATCAGTAACACTATCCTGCAAATGAGAAGGAAAAGTAGGCAATCCAGAAGGAACATTAGAAGTACCAGGTGCAGCAGGGATCATATTATCATTTTCAGAGCATGAGATAGAATTAGTGGTTAGAGAATTAGGTAGAAGCACAACAGTGGTTAGTTCATGATGAGGCTCCACCACATCATTTTGAGACTCAACCTGAGTCATATGAAGCTCAACAGTGGTAGGATTACCTTGTAGTGTATTATTATCTTTATTTTCATAAAGAGTAGCTGCATGATCTGTCGAGTGCAGACGCTTATCTCCTTTGAGGTGGGCATTTAACTTGAACATTGAGTTGTATGATGACCAAACATTGAGCAGTGTGTACAATATGTTGAGTGAGTTCTATCTCCACTTGTTGCGAATAGCCAAGATGTTGTGAGCCAATCTAGATTTCGTTACAAAATGGTTGAGTAATATCCCGCTCAACAAGGACACGAGCCTCGGAGGGTCTAGTGAGAGCAAAGGTGGTAGTGTCCATTTTAAGTGGTTTACCATATACTACAGCTTAAGAGAATAGTATTTCATGATTAAAAAGGTGTATTTTGAGACCAGAGAATCTAATCCATACCGATATCACTGACAATTCAATTTTAGGATCAACATCCACTGACCATCTAAGGAATTTCACAACCCTGTTTTCAATTCGCAGAAATCTTTAAGAAAATACCCTAGTATAATTTTCATCATTAGCAACTTGCATTAGTAAGCATCTCCCATCTAACCTGCCAACCTTCCACCATCCCTTAAGCTTCAACATTTCAAATTCTCTGTGAATTAAATCCACTTTAGGATCATCATATGTGAACTTACCTACAAGTGCTAAACGACAAGAAGAAGCGAGAATATAAGATTCTAAATCAGTGATATACTTAGCTAGTTTCCCATTTTTTTTCTTAATTTTTTAATAAAGAAATAATCTCCACTGAAGTTCAAAGATTCGTGAAATCCTTGAGGAAAATGCTCCGCATAGTTGGAGTTTGAGGAAACCCCTCCTCCATCCAAAATAGCGTCAACGAAAGATTTGCCCGTGGACATCACGACTATGGGTAACAGAAGCCATCAACAAACATAAGCAAAAGGTAATTAAAACCAGTAGAGAGGTGAAAAGAAAAGATCTCAACATAAGTTCAACGTGAAATGAAGAAGATTTTAGTATCGCCATGAAAACGCCCCGAAAACCTGAAACTTTAGCAGAGCAAAAACTTCAGCCACCACCATTATATTATATTTATATTTTTTCCCCAGGAAAGAGCATCTAAGGCTCCTTACATGTTAATAGATAAAGGGGGTTACAAGTATTGGGGAATGAAATCCTCTCAAAAGAAAAGGAAAAATAGAAAAAGCCTACTTGCTCTATATATATATGAACACATATATATAGTAGCTACACCAAACAAAGTAAGGAGATATATGTATGTATCAATATATATTTCATTAGCTACATAAATATATCTACTACTCCAAAAATGATATAGGGTTTTAAATTAGGGGAGTGCCATATTATCTCCATTTAGAAGAAATTTTAAGTTTGGTGTAAGTGCCTTCCCAACATAAGTCTGTTCAGTATTCCTACCCTTTGAGGCTAGCCAATGTGCTGGACAATTGCCCTCCTTAGGGATGTAGTTAAATTTCACCACATAGCTGTGTAAAAGGGCATTTAGCTATCTATTCCAGATGATTAGATTCCAGGGAGGAGTTTCACCAGGGAGGAGTTTCATCATGGAGTTTATGGAGTAAAATATTGATGCAAACAGTAGAGTCAATTTCTACAAGAAAAGGGCCCAGATGACAGTAGCAAGGAACTCTAATATCCCAGTAAAAATAGTTGAATTCTGCCTCCAAAGCATCAAGTGCCACAGCAGGAGCAGTGAAATACAGTATGGGAGTACCATGGGAGATCCTGAAGACTCCCCCAATTCCAGCACAACCTTTTGAGAAACTGCCATCAGTGTTGACCTTCAACCAACCAGTAGGAGGGGGGCTCCAAAAGATTAATTTGGAAGAATGTGGAGGTAAATTAGTTTTTTCTGAGGTCCAATTTTTTATTACATTTGGGAAATGGTGGAACTTGATCAATTTCTAAATATAAAAGATACAGTTAAGTATCACAAAATATGACCCTGTAAATTGCTCATCAAATTTGATATGATTTATGCACATCCACATAAACCAAGCCACGATAAAAGGGATCACCAAAAGCTTGTTGTTATGACAATCTTCCCAACAAGTAAAAAACATAAGCCAACTTACATTATATGTATCAATATTCTGAAGCTTGAGTAATCTGACAAAATTTTTTGGGAGAAATCATAAGAGAAAAATAAGTGGTTCAAGGTTTCTTCAGCAGCATAGCATAATGGGCAAATAGAAGGCCCTCTTAACCCTTTCATCTTAAAAATGTAATCAGTAGGAAGTAAGGAGTGCCACAGTCTCCAACAGAAGAAGGACATAGAAGGGGTTAGGAGTTTACGCCAAATGGCTTTTCCCCAAGGCATCTGATTCTAATTAAAGAAGTGACGATAAATGTAGGCAGATAATTTATGGGAATAGGCATGTTTAGTAATAATTCTGCATGTTTAGTAATTCTGTCTTTGGAACTAGATGAGAAGGGAGTATCCTTAACCCATCTAACATGTTCACTAGATAGAACAGTGTTAAACATTCTGCAGTTCCACTGATTAACAGGCCAATAATCTTTGACCTGACAACTATAGTTGGGGTTGGGGGTAAGGCACTCCAGTTTCTCCCCATTGCTATCTCAGTTGTCTAATAAAAAATTAACTTGACCATCTCCTAGCTCCCATAGGAAATGTTCCTCAGCTTGATTTCTAATGTTCAATAGTTTGGTTCACAATTTAGAATCCCCCAATTTTTTTGTTACTAATACAGAATGCAAAGTTCTACAGTATTTCCCTTTCAAAAATCTTGCCCAAAGATTATCTTGGGCCCTGAATATGATCCATAATTTGCAAAGGTTTATGAAACCCAGGTGTTGCTCCCTGAGTACATCTAGGTAGCCATTTGCTTAATATATATATATATATATATATATATATATATGTATATTAAAAGGAACGAGAAATTATATTGCAGAAGAAGAAATCAGTACAGATCTGATATAGGGGATTTGTAAGAGGTCACCCTTTAACAAAAAGGAGAGAGAAGGGGAAGGAGTAGTTGAGACTAGAGTGGTATCTGACTGACTAGCAACTCTTGCTAGCCAGTTAGCAGGTTTGTTGCCTTCTCTGTAGTTGAACTTGAGCTGATTTTGGCACAGTTTTCTTAATTCCTAGATGGGTTTGAGCAATTGGAGTATGTGCCAGGGAGGAGATAAGGCTCCTTCAATCAGTTGGATAAGCAGGGAACAATCAGTTTCAACCATTATATAAAACCATTTCATCTGTATAGCAATATGTAGGGCCCACAAAAGAGCAGCTGTTTCAGTTTCAAGTGCATCTTGGGCATTCATAGGGCTATAGAAAAATAATTTACATGTGCCAGTGTAGTCCCTGAAGATCCCTCCAAAACTAGTATCTTGCCCATTATAGCTGCTATCTATGTTAGCCTTGATCCAGGGGTGAGTAGGTTTAATCCAGAATACTTTAGATATCTTGAGTGTTTTTTGTGTAGAAGGACTGGTAGTATGGAATATTTCAGGGAATCCCTTATGTTTGATCTGCTTTGTTAAGAAAGTTTTACAATGTACCACAGTTAGGTGTACATTTGGAGGGCAATCCTCAAATTTGGCTTTATTTCTGTCATCCAAATAAACCAAGTTACCACGAAATGGATAGTGCTCAAATTGACTTTGTCCCAAGTATTCCAGCATGAAATAAGGGAAGCTTAATCCAGATTCAAGAGATTTATCTTCAGCTTATGTACCAATTCTGATCAGACCCTTTATGTAAACATGCATTGAAAGAAGAGATGGGTAGTTGATACTTCAGCTTGGTATGAACCTTTACATAAAATGAAGATGAAGAATGTTCAAACTGCCCCCATGTAAAAGAAAGGATAACCGAGAAGAAGGAGAAATGCTAACTATAATCAGTTCAGAGTTCTTTCCTGTGGCAGCCAAAAAAAGGACAGGGCCATTGCCTTCTCTATGAATATGATTAAATTTCACCTTCCCACTGCCCAAAACATTATTTAGTTTGTTTATCCACCTTAGAATATAATAAGGGGGTTCTTCATCTATTAGCAAAATCCTGATGCAGATAATAGAGTCAGATTCAACAATCAAGTTCCTGATCTGACATTGATTAGCAAACAGTATAGCCCAATAGATAGCAATCTTCTGAGTCTCCAAAGCATCAAAAGCCCAGGTTGGAGAAGAAAAATGTAGAATGTACTGCCCTTGGGAGTTTTTGAAAACTCCCCCAAACTTAAAGGATCCCTTGGTAACTACTATCATTGTTAACTTTTATCCATCCAGAAGGAGGAGTCCATAGAATTATAGATGGATTAAAAATTAGTTGATCTTTTGTATTAGGTATCCAATTTTTAAAGAGATTAAGGAATTTTAGATGTTGAGTAATTTTCTACACATAGGAGATGCAATTTGAGACCACAAACTTGGCCAATGGCTTAATATCCTCATATTTTACTTGATTCCTACACATCCAAATAAACTAAGCAACCAAGCAGGGAATGACCAGCAGGTTAGCTTTCTGCCAGTCGCCCCAGCAAGTAAAAAATTAATCCCAACAAACATTAATAGTGTCAATTTTGAGTTGTGTCAACAACTCAGACCAAATCTATTGAGAGAAATTACAGGTGAAAAATAGGTGCTTTAGGCTCTCTTCCTCCTCATTACATAGATAACAGCAAGAGGGTCCTCTCAGTCCTTTCATTTTCAAGATATCGTCAAATGGGAGCAAAGATAAGCAGAACCTCCAGCAGAAAAAAAAAGTTGAGGTAGTTAACCACTTACCCCAAATTACTTTCCCCCACAATACAGGTTGCCATTGGAAGAACTTTCGATAAATAAATGCTGAGAGTTTCAGTGAGGGGGAATGTTTGGTAATGAGCCTATCTTTTTCATCAGTAAAGAAGGGGTTATTCTTCACTAATTGAATTTGATAATTATTGAGAATGGTGTTTAGCATTCTGGAGTTCCACTGATCATCAGACCAATAATATTTCACATGATCTTGAAAGTTGGGGTTTGAAGTTGAGCACAGCAGCTTATCCCCATTCCAGACCCACCTGTCTAACCAAAAATTAATTTGCCCCACTCACAACTCCAATATGAAGAGCTCCTCAACCTGATTTTTGATTTTTTATTTCCAAAAGCTTAATAAATATCTTGGAATCACCCAATTTTTTACTAGCAAGATTGGGCTGTACAGACCTACAATACTTCCTCATCATAAACTGAGCCCATAGACTATCCTGGGCCGTGAATTTAATCCATAATTTACACTGATTTATAAAGCTTAAGTGTTGAAAATCCTTAAAACCCAAGCATCTAGCAAAGAGAGGTTTACAAAGTTTCTGTTAGGAAAGCCAATGAAATTATTTCCTCTTCCAACCCATAAAAACTTATTAAAAATTCTTCCCAAGAGAATTTGAGTACCTTTCTCTATGGTGAACATTTGAAGGGCATAAGAAGAGATAACAATTAGAATACTTTTAAGAAGTGTGATTTTTCCCCTATTTGAAAGGAAAGAATTTGTCCAGCAGTGTGGTTGAGCTTTAATCTGATCAATCACATCATTGAACTGTGTTTGCTTTGTTTTCTACTTAAGTAGCTAAACACCAAGGTACTTGATTGGCAAAGAGGCTAGGATAAACCAATATACCGAGCAATCCAATTTTTGATACGTGGAGTAATATTAGTGCTAACAAAAATTTAACACTTTTGTTTGTGTAATTTCGTACCTGAAGCATGCTCAAAGTGTTTGAGTCCTTTATATAAAGTCTTGATAGCAATTTTAGTAACATTGGAGAAGATAATAGCATCATCTTCATAGGTGAGGTTACTGATAGAAATATTGGATTTATGTTGGTAGGCCAAATGAGGAGAGGTAACAAACATCTTACTTAGGAGTCTGGATAAGCAATCCATGGCCAGTATAAAAATTGTAGGGGACAAGGGGTCCCCTTGTTTGATTCCCCTAGAAGCAAAAAAGAAACCATGGAATTTGCCTTTAATAAGTATAGAAGTTTATTGTAGTAGAGCCATATTCTGATTAGGATAATGAACTCGTGAGAAAAACCCCTTGCAGAAAGAGTTTCCAATATGAAATCCCAATTAATTGTGTCATAAGCCTTTTTTATATCCAAATTGAAGATAGCATTACCTCCCCTACACTTGTTGTCCAATTCTAAATGAAACTCTTGAGCCAACAGAGTGTTATTAGTAATGGTTTTACCCTTAACATAAGCTACCTGATTAGTGCTGATGAGATTTTGGGATGGGGTTGGAGCTTGCTAATTACTTTGGAGAGAACATTGGTTAAGCTAATTGGTCCAAAATCTCCCCAATCCTTTTAATTTGATTCTTTGGAATCAAAGTAATTGTGGAGGAAGTAAAATATATTTGGGGATCAACACCTTTAAAAAAGTTTTGAACAACAGCAATAAAATCACCACTGATAACAGGACAAGAAACTTTATAGAAAATGGCATTAAAATCATCTGGCCTGGCAGTTTTATGCCCATCAATGGAATCAAGAGCAGCCTTAATTTCAATCTCTATGGGGATCTGTGTCAGCTCTAATCTGTGCACATATTTTTGACAGTCAAAAAATAGATTAACATCAATATGGGACCTGGAAAGGGGCTGACAATTAAACAGGTTCTGAAAGTATTTGACTGCATCATGGGAAATTTCTTCTGCATCAGATAAGCTTTTCCCTTCACAGTCTATAATTAGAAGGATCATATTACTTTTTCTCCTGAATTTAATGCAGGCATGGTAAAAGCTGGAATTTGTGTTGCCCTCAATGAATTTTGTTATAGAAGCCTTTTATTTCAAAAAGGCTTCAGTGTAATTAATCTGAAAAAGGAGTTCCTCATTAGCGTTATGTAAATCACTTTCAAAATTTAAACCCCTCTGAAAACTAGCTTCCATATTGAGATCCTTTTCTTGAGCAGCTGTTAAATTTTCACAAACATTTTAAAATTTAGTCCAATTCCACTTCTTTAAATGAGAAGCCACTTTCTTTTGAAGTTGCCTCAGATTCACCCAAGGGTTTTCATCACCAATAGAATTCCACAATTTTTTAATTTCCATGAGGAAATCTGGGTGGAGAGTCCACATATTCTATAACCTGAAATGAGAGCCCTCATATCTAACAGTATTTTGGACGGAACAAGGGTGGGGCCTATGGTGAGACCCAACCATTGCTAGATGAGTAATTATAGTAAAAGGGAAAGTCCGAAGCCATTTGCAATTCCCCAACATTCTATCAAGTGTTTCCCACAAAGAGCCCCTTCTGCAAGTGAAATTTGGACCTTGAAACCCCAAATCATATAAAGTAGCATCAAATAAGAAATCATTGAATCTTTCATGAGTGACTGTAAAGGAGGTCTTCCACCTCTTCTCTCAACAGGAGATGTGACACAATTAAAATCCCCCAAAAATCTAGAAGGAATTAATTGACTGACTAATTTGCATTAAGTCAATCTAGAGAGTATTTTGATGCCTAACAATGCAACAAGCATAGATAAAAGTGGCATAGCCCAAATGAGCACCAAAAAAAAATGAATATGAATGAACTAAGAATGATTCTACATTATATACCACTATAATTAAGATCTAGCAAAGAGCCAAATTTTATTATTAGAATTAGCAAAATGGGTAAATTTAGGGAATTTTCCCAAGATATTTTAAGAGTGCTTTGTAACCATAGGTTTAAAAATAGAAAAACACCAAATTTTATGAGTTCTAACAAGATTAATTAATCTTTTAAGAGAAGAGGGGTGGGCTACACGCCTAATATTCCAACACAAAAAAGTAATCATTGTGAAAAGGTTCTCCCTTTTCCTCTGGTTCTAGGGTATAGATCTAGATGTTTATTGTTGGAAAGTCCATCAAGTTTTTTATTGTTGGAAGGTCCATCAATAGATTGAGCTTCCTGAATTTGCTTTTGCTCCATCTTTTCCTTCTTCTTTTTACTACTTGTCTGGACTTGCCATTCCGTAGTTAGCACATTTGTTAACAGATTTATAGTAGGAATATCAACCTTATGAGGGTTTATATCCAGTTGTCTATCTTCTATATAGTCAGCCCCCATCTGTCTTTCCCCCAACATGAGGTTATCAATGGAAGTAGATATGGACTTGATACCCCGATGAATCCCTTCACCAAAGGAATTATTCAACATATTTGGTTGGACCTCCCTTTCAATACTTGCAGTTAAAGGGATACTTGTATCACCTGAATTCCTCCTTACCTCTTTATCAAGGATAGAACTAGTCCCTACTTGGGTTGTAGCACTCTTTGGGGGGCCAACAGTCTTCTTGGAAGAGGATGAAACCTATAAAACTTTACCAACTTCTTTGAAGAGCTGATTGCTTTCAAATATTTGGGGGTTCTACTCATCAAAGGAAGAACAAAATAAAAATAATTTGAAGAGGTATTGGGGAAACTATTGGATCAACTCTCCAGCTGGACTTACTCTTTTTTATCTAATGGAGATAAAATTACTTTGCCCAAGAGGATTCTTACCACTTTTCCCTCCTATATTCTACAAATGACCACTATGAAGAAAATAACTCAATTTCAGATGGAAAGGGTATTTAAAAGGATCTCGTGGGCTAGGAAGAGACAACAATTTCACTGGTCAAGCTGGCAAGAACTTGCCAAACCCACTATAGCTGAAGGTATTGGGTTTAAAGGGTTACAACAACTTCTGTAAGTAAACTTCTACAAAATTTGGATCAAATTCAGGCAAAAAAATTTCTTTTAGGCCAAGTTCATTCTGGGAAAATTTTGCAGATCCAGATTGTGGCCCATTTGCTAAAAATTAGAAGCATGGCTGAAGAATAGTTCCTTTAGGAAGTTTGTAAGGGAGATGTATACTTCTACATTGATCACTAGTGTCCTAAGTAAAAATTGCAAGCTAATACAACTGCTACAAACCTCAATCTTAGGGTGTCAGATTGTTGGGAGGGGGATCATTGGTCATTACCCAGACTTCATTCTCTGTTGAATGATTCTTCACTAAACACTATCTCTACTATGCACTTTAACAAGACCACGATGGACAAAATTGTGTGGCAATCCTATTCCAATCAGAGCATCATCAAATATATTTATTCTAAGTTAAATAGCTGGCCTTTTATGAATTACGGGATGCCATTTGGAGCAGCTATTTATCCCCATCCATGTCTTTTTTTTTTTGCTAGAGGATCTTCCATCATCTGTTACCATCTAATGATATCCTCAACTTGAAGGGTGTGAGAGGCCCTTCCAGATGTTGGTTATGCCTTAATGATGAATAATCCATCAAACATTTATTTTTTGAATTCTCCTTTTTTCAAGAGGTATGGAGATAGTTCACCAAGCTGCTGCTAGTAAAAACCTTGAACTTACAGTGGCTTCACCTTTACTCTTGCAGAAAAAACTGGGCAGATGCTAAAGTTGGCCCTATACCTTTTGGTGTTTCCTGGTCTCTCTGTATGGCTAGAAACCAAGCAAAGTTTGACGAAAGTCATCCCTCTACCAACAATATGACCAGGCACTGCATCTCCTATCAGCTGAAACTTATCAAACATACAAAATTCCCTATGATATACATTGTCAAATGGTCAGAATAGAAAAAAGTTCCGAAAATCATCAAAGTGCAGTAGAAACCACCCCCTCATCCTTATGTAAAGGTAAATGCAGATAAAAACTTTTTAGAATCAGGTTCAAGAGTGAGGGGTGTCTTCAGGAACCAAGCAGTAAAATGTATTCTCTTCTTCTATGCACCTATTATGGCTGAAGATGCTCTTGAGGCTGAAATTATTGCAGTGTACTGGGCTATTAAAATGGCCTTTGTGGCTCACTGGGATAACCTGTGGATAAAAGTAGACTCTACAGTTTACTGCTACTGCTACATGGTGTTGAATCACCCTCTTGAATGCACTCCCAATTGCTTGTAGAAGATTAACTCCATCAAATCGTCACTCAAGGTTCAAGCTTCTTTCAACTATAGAGAAGGAAATGGCTCTACGAACTGGCTTGCTATACTAGGAATCTCTTCTAATGTGGCTAATGAATCTACTTCTCCACCTCACCTCTCCTTTTTTTGCTAGAGGGTAACCTTTTGGAGGTCCCTCAATTGAGAAATGTAATTGACTCAACAATGAAATATAAGCTTTTTCTTATATATATATATATATAAATATATATATATATATTATAACATCATGGTTGCAGCTGGAAAGATTGTTCTACTAGGGTTTCATCCATGATGGCTGCTAGGGTTTCTTTCATGATGGTCAGCTCAGCTGCATCTCTTTCCTTCTGGTTTGGGTACCCTTTTCACCTCCTTTCTTTGTTTTTGGGTGGTGTTTGTTGTTGGTCTAGTTGGGTGGCTTCTTTGGTATGATTTTACTCTTCCTGGTCTGCATTTTTTCAAATTTCTTGGTTATTTTTCCATTGTCGCGAGTGACTTCCCCTCTTTTTTTGGTTTTTTTGTTACTTGGGTTCTGCTTTTTATGGCCTCCACCAATCCTATTGATCTGGAAACCAATATTTAATGGGAAAAAGCTACATTTACAGATTTAGTTGGAAAAAGGTTTTGAGCCTTTGCAAAATTTTGACAATCTTGTTTTTTCCCCAAAACTACCATGATGTTGCAGATGGCAAAGTGGACTGACTGTTTGTGAAACCTTTGGGTAAGAAGAGAGGGTAGTGTGTTGCCTTCTTCTCGGACACTCAAATCCAATCCCTCATCGATGATTGCAAATTTACACTCATTGACAAATTTCAGTTTGGCCAACCTAAAATGGATATTATAAGGAAATATTTTGATGACCTTAAATTATTGGGTGCTTGAAAGGTCGGTTTAGTGGATGACAAATACATCATGATCTATTTGGCCAAGGATAAAAATTAAGGCAGACTATTTGCAAAGTAGATACTCCATTTAGATGGAGTCACTATGTAGCTTTTGAAATGGACTACAGATTTTTATCCCTCCCAATGCCCCCCAATTGTTCTTATATGGTTCAAGCAGCCAAGGCTAAAGTTACAATTTTTTAATCACCAAGTGTTTTATACTATTATATGGTTGAAATCTATTACAATTTTTTAATCACCAAGTGTTTTATACTATTGCTAGAGCCTTGGGAAGACCTATGATGTTGGATGCCCACCTTCAATATGTCTTGACCATTGGTGGCTAGGATCCTAGTTGAAAGAGACATTACCCAACCTGATGTGGAGGAAATCTGGCTTGGCACAGTTAACAATGTCTTTTGACAATGAAATTGTAGCGGAAAAGGACGATATTACTGCCATAATTGCAAAATATTTGGAAATTCTAATAGTAGATGCTTCAGATTACAGCCCAACCCAAAAAAATAGCTGCAGGTGCTCCAATATTGTCCCCAAGCCATCGTGATCACCTGTTGAAGAAGCCCAACCCCACTAGAAGTCAATACTAATGTTTGAATTCCTTTTGTGGAGAATTCCTTACGTGTGTAGCCCCCAAGCATTGCTAAACCTCCATCGTCTAGTGAATCTTTTTTTGTGGAAGTCTCTATTGAGGAAACATTATGTATTGAAATGAATCTGGAGGCCAATGATGCACCCAAAACTCTCAAAGTCCCAAATCCAACTGATATCACTAAATCCCCTAGAATGGAATCCACATCCAATAAATAATTTGAAGATAATCTTGCAAGATAAATAAATATTGATCTAGAGGAGGAATGTCAAAAACACAAGTCTAGGAAGAAGAAAAAGGAACTTCAGGAATTGAAGAACCTACAAAGTTAAGTCTTAGCTGGTTGGAGCTCAGTTAACACCCTGCTGGATTCCTTCTCCAAAACTTGAATGAGGGGAAAAAAACTATTATTAACATTCTTTATTGGAATGTTAGGGGGTTGACTCATCCTAGGTCCCTTAACAGGCTCCTTCAATTGAATAGGATGCATAAACTATGGTGCATTGCTTTACTAGAACCTATGGTTCTTAAATATCAAAATAGAATCTTAAATTCTTTAGTTTTTAGTTCTCTTCTAACTGCAATAATAAAATCTAGCTTCTGTGTTGGAAGGAAGTCACTTTACATATTCTGCTAGATCATCCACAGTTTCTCCACATTTCCTTTTCTATAGCTGGTCATTCTTGCTACGCTACATTTATTTATGGAGGTTGCACTGTAGATGACAGAAAATAATGCTTGAAGGATTTAATTCTTATCATCCAATCTATCCACTCCAAATGACTGGTTAGTGGTGACTTTAACTGCTTGGTCTCTCCTTGGGAAAAATCTAGGGGAATATAAGAAACTCAAATAAATTGCATCTCTTCAATGAAAACATATAACTGGCTAGCTTGCATGATGTGCATTTCTTTGGACCAAAATTCACTTAAAGGAGGGGTAATATTTGGGAGAGACTCAATAGAGCACTTGCTAATGATAGTTGGTTGAATGATTTTATTCAGATTTCAGTAATTCATCTTCC